>NC_141689.1:1407968727-1408114539 GCF_964263255.1 Lissotriton vulgaris
CCTGCACACTGCCACGAAAAGTGTAAAAAATTGGTGTCCGCTTGTCCAAACTGCACACAGCAAGACTTATCACGCAGTCCAAAATCTCCGCAGTTGCATTGGAGTGTAATATTGGAGCGTAATATAGCTGGTGTAAAAATTTAAAGTGAGTGATACGAAGATTAGTTAGCCGTGAGGCACCCAGTTAGTGTACAACAGAATTTCCAATGAACAGGGGACAATATGTATCCCAACGCTGCATTCCATTTAATGCAAGAAGGGTGTTCCTCCGGCTCCCTCACCCGTAGGGACCCAGCATACAATTTAGTAATCAGACCCTTAGGCTCCTCTCCAGCCAGCACCGCCTGCAGTGCTCGCAATGTCTGAAGCTCAGCCGAATAGTTGAAGTAACATCTGTGACCGCTTGTCGCACCTTCACATATGTGAAGCACAGCATCAAACCATGAGTCTGGCCCGCCTGCACATTCAGCAGCAAGCGGAACTGGCCCTATTTGAATAGGTCACCCATCCGCGTAACCCCGACCGGCTGCAGCATGCACGAAGCAGAGCTCTCTTGTGCTGCCAAGATATCGTGATGCGCAACAATTGGTAACTTTGGAGCATAAAGATAATCCAGCTGTGCCCGTCTAACAAGGGCCTGCCAGGCCCAGGCAGCGCTTTGCACTGGATTCATTTTTGTCCTGGAGCCTCCACCACCACCGAGAGTGCTACCGCCACAGTTTTAATAAACATGTACAAAAACAAGTGAGTGTCATACAGTTGTGACAGAAATTTACATTCCCCTCTAGCACAATACAGTTTACATCTAAGAAGATGTAGGTGCAATGTCAATTTGTTCTTAGATCGTCCAAAAACATAAAAAATATCCATAAGGGCTTGCAATACTATACACTTATTAATAAATCTGAGCACAGTGTGCAGGACCATTCCATGGATATACTGCAGTTACCTCATCCGGGTATACATAGGTGCATGTGGCGGGAATGCATACAGTGGAGCTATGAAACCTTCATGACACATCATATCAAAAGAACCCATTTAGTCACTATCCGAGTTTGTAAGCATGTATTCAGTATATGGTCCCCATGTATCCCTTGGGCGCGACCTAGCCGGTAAACCCACAGCATAGCAAACTAGCTGATCACTGCAGTATGCCATATCTAGTAACCATTGTTTGAGTTGAGGCGCAGGTCTACCATCCAGCACATGGCCACCCTGCGCTTGGCCACCTGTAAAGAAAGCACCACTAGCTTACGAATGCCAAACAGTATTTTTGAGACAATACCTAACAGACATATCCGCACTTCACACTCAATCTGTATACCAGTCATACTCGTCAGGGTAGTCGTCACAGCATCCCAGAATGCAAGAATTCTCGGGCATTCCCACGCCAGGTGTATAAAGTTAGCTTTATCTGCGCCACAGCGCTTGCAACAATGAAAGGCTCTCAATCCATACGTATGCAACTGTGCTTGGGTATAGTACATCTGATGCAGAAACTTATAATGAATAAGTTTAAAATTACCATTAACAGCAAAGTTCCCAGTCATACATCAACTTTCCTCCCACTCCTCATCCGTCAACGGCTGTGACAGACACCCGTCCCATTTGACCCTGGAACTGTGCACTGTGGTGCCCTCCTCCATCTGTGAGATATGATATAGGCGAGACACCAATTTCGTTGTTGTAGGTGTATGTATATACAAGCTATAGCGTCCCCAGCGTAGCTGGCTCCTCTGGAAAACTTGGGTGGTGGCTACGCACTGCTGCCCGCAGCCTAGCATATATAAACGTTGGCATAGTTACATTAGTTTCAGCACCTAAAAAGGCGGGCAACGATAGGAACCTCCCAACCGGAAAAATGTCTCCCATGACATGCAGCCCGGCAGCATGCAGTATCTTCAGCGCCCCAGCCTCACTAGTCACACAGATCGCCATGATGCAACAAAGGCATAGCGGGAGCATACAATGATAGCCGCTGCGCTCTGCTAACAAGTTCCACCCAAGCCTTCGTCTTGCACCGCACCGTATCCACCTCGCCCCGCTCATACATTGTATTTGGGTTCACAATCATCGCTTTGAGCGGAATAGGGTGTACCGCACCCACCTCGACAGCGACATGTGGCGTGTATTGAGGTGCATTCTGCCAGTAATGGGCGAACTGCGCCTGCGTGCAAAGGTAGTATAAAGACATGTCCGGTACCAAGAAGCCTCCCAGCGCATAGGGTTTTGTCAAGGTTTCCCCCCCCCAGGCTAGCGTAATCAGTAAGGAGCGTAGCGTCGTAAAAAAAATTTGTCAGAGGGATAGGAACGTTAACAAACAAATATAGGAATTTTGGCAGCACCACCATTTTAATTAGGGCAACCCTGTCTGCGAATGTCAGCGGGAGCCGTATCCAACGAGCCACCTGATCCTCAAGTTTAGACACTGCCACACCATAGTTGGCCCTAATTACTTCTTGCAGGTCTTGATGCATCCAAATGCCGAGATAGCGCACAGGGTAAGTGGCCCATTCTACGGGGTAGTTCAGCATAAACTGTACCGTGCAACGCGTGAGGATCACAGATTTGCCCCAATTGATGGTCAAGCCTGAGTACCACTCAAAACTGACGTATTCTCATATGACCTGTTCAAGGCGTTGCTCTGGCTCCCTGACATACAAGACCATGTCGTCCGCATACATTGATGTAGACAGCGGTCTTTGATAAAACCGCAACGCTGATTCCGCATGTCTGTCGTATGATGCACGCCAGGGGCTCCAGTACAAGTGCAAACAGCAGGGGTGAAAGTGGGCACCCCCGCCGAGTGCCTCTACAAATCGGAAAGCACTCCGAAACATGTCCGTTAACTTGTACGCGGGCCATCGGGTCTGTATATAGCAGTCTTATCCAGATGGTAAAAAAATAACGCACCCCCATACGATGTAGGACAGCAAACATATGTCCATGCAATCAAATCAAAAGCCTTTGCGGCATCTAATAAGACAGCCACCGCAGGAAGGTCAGGTTTCAGAAGATGGATCACCGCAAATAAAGCCCTCTGATTGTGTGTTGTGGAACGTGTAGGGATGAACCCCGACTGGTCTGGGAGGACCATGACAGTGAGTAATAGACGCAGCCGCGTTGCCAGCACTTTTCCCAGTATTTTTACATCAGTGTTCATTAACGATAATGGCCTGTAGGACTCGCATTTGTCTGGTGGCTTGCCCGGCTTCAACAATGCAACCAGTAACGCCTCCCGGAGTGTATCAGGCAATCGTTGCTGTTCAAATGCCTTCGTGTACATAGCCGCTAGGTGTGGCAATAATAAATCCATGTATTCCTTATAAAATTCAGACGGCAGGCCGACTGGTCCCGCTGCCTTTCCATTTGGCAGTGCTGCAATGGCCTCTCTGAGTTCTTCCGCAGTTATGTGGTGCATCAGGAACTCCTGTTGCGCTTTCGATAACCAGACCAGGGCCACATCATCTAGATAATGTGCAATATCATCTTCGCCAGCCGTTATCCTACTCCCATATATTGTCTTGTAGTATTCAACAAAGTGCTCTAGGATGTCAGTAGCACCTGTTATAGACCTGTCATCTTCTGTAAGTACTTGCACGTTGCAGTACCTGGCCCATGGTTCTTTAATTCGCTCAGCCAATGCCTGCCTCCCTCTCCATAGTATCTAGCTTTGCTTCTGCGAGTTAAATGCTGTACTTTTTGCTCAAACAACTCATTGTACTCGTTCACGCGCAGCCGTATGTCAGCCAAAGTGGCAGCCGCAGGCACTTCCTCATATTGCCACTCAAGCCGGGACAGCTCACGCTCCAATTGTACCATAGACTCACGGAGCGACTTGAGGACCCCTGCTTGCAGACTTATACAGGCTCCTCCTATGGTCACCTTAAACGCCTCCCACACAACCCCCGCACTCAGCACAGACCCAGCATTTTCGTCAAAGTAATGCTCTATAGCCTCCCTAACACCTTCCTTAAACACTGGATCCAGCAGGGCTGAGGATTGCAAACGCCACCAGAAGGGAGCCGGGGCATAGGTGGGAATGTGTATGTCAAGGAGCACAGGGGCGTGGTCCAACAGTGTACGAGGGAGATGTAGAACTCGCGACACCCAAGCAGTTGCATCTCTCGTTGTCAGCCAGTAATCCAGGCGAGACCATGTGTTATGCACGTATGTGTAGCATGTTCCCTCTTTTACCCCAGGATGCCGCAACCTCCACACATCGACCAGCCCCAAGTCACTCATACCATCTCTCGCAGCCTGCGTCACCTTTTTTGACAGAAGCCCCAGATTGGGAGTGTCTATCCATACCCAGGTCTAAGACAACATTATAGTCCCCCCCCCGCCCCCCCACACACACAAATAATCGCAGAGACTGGCAAAGCATACACTCTATTCCACAATACTTTGTAAAATTCCGGATCGTCTATGTTAGGGCCATATATGTTGACCATGGTGATGAGTTTGCCACAGAGTTTCCCCTGCACTATAATATATCTTCCACCTGCATCAACATCCTCATATGTACTCACAAACGGGACACCTTTTTTAATCAATTCGTTGACACCCCTTGCATACGAGGAGTAGGAGGATGCAATCCGCACCCCAGCCCACTTCTTAGCCACATAGGATGCAGAACGATCAGTCAGGTGTGTATCTTGCAAGAATGCAACCTGAACACCATGGCGATCTAAATAAGCCAGCACCTGTCTAGTTTTTTTTTTTGATTGTTAAGTCCTCGGACGTTCCAAGTAACACATGTAAGCTTACCATCCCCAACCATCATAGATCAACATGTAGTAGCAAGCAACATAGTGGGGCAGCAAGCCCATCAGAAAAAATAAGAGAGGAAAGAGCAACCACATACTCCATTCAACTGTACGCTCAGAACCACTTTCAAACAGCCCTACCCATATGGCCGGGATTCCCGCCACCCCCTCCCAACACCAATTCCCCAAGGGGAGGAGACAGACACTGGTTTGAGCTTTTGGAAGGCGGGGGGGGGGGGAGTTACCCCCCCCCCCCCCCCCCCCCCGGCTGTATTTATTAAAATATGAAACAAAATTTAAAACATTAAATTAAAACGTTTCATGAATTATGTACAATTTTACTATCGTTACATTTTTGATGAAGACATGTTCTTTGGCTAACCTTAACAGCTCTCTAATACAAAGGTTTCCTAGCCGAGTCTAGCATCCTGAAAATGTATACATTCTAAATTAAAATTGTACATCCTAGCATTAAGGGCCAACGGCAAGGTCTTAACCGGTGTCAGATCCCTACTACCAAACTCCCGCCCTCACGGTGTGAGTGGCGCATGCGCAGAGGACTTTACCCTCGTTGCCAACTGTAACTTCCCTTGTCATGGGGGCCCCCTCTCACTCGACGCCATCTTAAAGGTCGTCCGAGTCCCCGTGTGAGGTATCTGTAAGAAGGACAGCGTGGACCCCCCCCCCCCCACCCTCCCCCCACCCCCCTTCCCCACACTCTCTTCCGCCGTCGCGGATATCCGGCCCCCGGGAAATTCGTAGGAGGGGCATCTAGCCGTCTCCACCCTGGGAGGGGCCTATGGCCGTCTCCTCCTAGGCGACCCATCCGTAGTGGGTGCCGCCTACCCGTGGGAGGGGCCAATGGCCGCCTCCCCCGGGCGCTCCCATCCATTCTGGGTGGCGCCCCCCCTAGGGACCTTGAAATTACTGCTCACCGATCATGACCTTACCGCCCGACCAAAAAATAAATACGACAGTTGTTTTACCTACTAAGGGAAGAAAATTCACCTAACTTGAAACAGCTTGATGATTCATCAACTTTTCATTTCTACAAAGGGAAAAAGGTCCTAAAGCACAAGACAATTACATTACTTAATACATTCCTTTACTTTTCTACAAAGGAAGAAAGGCCTTTACACATTTATTCAATGCTGAAACAACTTGACTGCATCTCTTTAATACAATCTGATATCATCAACAAATCACTTTATTCAAAAACATTGCAATAGGGGCTGGTGGGTGGGTCAAAATTGCCGCTTGTTCCGTCGAGGGCTAACGAGCAACGAGTGGTTCAGCCTTCAGAGCACTGGAACAAGAGGACGCTTCTTTGGATTCCCGCTCTTTTATCCGTCTGCGGGAGGGCGGGGACCCTCCTCAGGTACGCCCATGGGGCGCGGTCTTCCGGGTGGGTGTCTAGGACAACCCCTTCTGGGCGGGAAGGGCGTGCTCCGGCTACGCCGCTTTGGGCATACCAGCCGAACCACGCCCCCCGCCCAAAATGGTTTCCCGGGGGGATCGGGGCACCCATCCATACGTTCGGGGGGACCGAGTGGTCTTCCCTTTCCATATGGCCGGGATGCCCGCCACCCCCTCCCAACACCAATTCCCCAAGGGGAGGAGACAGACACTGGTTTGAGCTTTTGGAAGGCGGGGGGAGTTACCCCCCCCCCCCCCCCCCCCCCCCCCGGCCGTATTTATTAAAATATGAAACAAAATTTAAAACATTAAATTAGAACGTTTCATGAATTATGTACAATTTTACTTTTGTTACATTTTTGATGAAGACATGTTCTTTGGCTAACCTCAACAGCTCTCTAATACAAAGGTTTCCTAGCCGAGTCTAGCATCCTGAAAATGTATACATTCTAAATTAAAATTGTACATCCTAGCATTAAGGGCCAACGGCAAGGTCTTAACCGGTGTCAGATCCCTACTACCAAAGTCCGGCCCTCACGGTGTGAGTGGCGCATGCGCAGAAGACTTTACCCTCGTTGCCAACTGTAACTTCCCATGTCGTGGGGGCCCCCTCTCACTCGACGCCATCTTAAAGGTCGTCCGAGTCCCCGTGTGAGGTATCTGTAAGAAGGACAGCGTGGACTCCCCCCCCCCCCCCCCCCCCCCTTCCCCACACTCTCTTCCACCGTAGCGGATATCCGGCCCCCGGGAAATTCGTAGGAGGGGCATCTAGCCGTCTCCCCCCTGGGAGGGGCCTATGGCCGTCTCCCCCTAGGCGTAGTGGGTGCCACCTACCCATGGGAGGGGCCAATGGACGCCTCCCCCGGGCGCTCCCATCCATTATGGGTGGCGCCCCCCCTAGGGACCTTGAAATTACTGCTCACCGATCATGACCTTACCGCCACAGGCCGGATAGTTGACCGACTATCCGGCCCCCCCACACCTCCTAAAGGTCATGCCTCCTCAAACCCCTTAGCCATGCTATGAAGTCTCCTATGAGTAAATCATTTCCCTCCCTGGACAGGTGAACCCCATCATTCAAATAAAAGTGATCCCCCCGAATACACCCATGTGGAATGCTATGCAGATGCGCGGAGCGAAACAGTTTCCCAATTTTATTGTTGACCCTCTTAACCGAGTGGTTCAACGCTGACACAGAGAACCCCCCCGCCAAACTTTCCTGGGAATAATGTGAGACCAGGCAATTGTACACCCCTGGAGCCTCTTAGCCAACCAGCTGACTGCCGACAAAATGTGTTCCACTAACACTCGTCTTCCCAGTCTTACCCAGTCATTGCCCCCCAGGTGTATTATGATTATAGATGGCGGTGACCTTTGCCGCCCTAAAAGACCCTCCACAAATGATTGAAATTGGTCAAAACAGAGGCCTCCCTTCCCATGGAAGGACACTCTAAACCCGTATTCCCCAGATGCGTGAGTCGCGTCACCTGCCATGAATACGTCCCCGGCACGCCTCACGTATGAGTGGCCCACAACCCATACCACTTGCTCTCCTGTCAGTGATCCTCGACCGCTGGTCCTCTGGTGATGGGTTGATCCCAGATTCCGCCCCGCGTCACAGGCTCGCGAAACTAATTCAAGCAAAAGACAACAAGCGTGAGTGCATTTCATCAGTCTTTTACAACATGTGCAGTCGCACATACCTCTTGAAACAGTTCGATGACCAACGGCCTAGCTGTTTCACTTCTTCTGCACCCAGACCCCGAGCCGTAGCCTCAGTAGCGGCCCCTATTCTGAAGGAGTGGGTCCCAAAATCGCACGGGTCCATGCCCGCCGCGGCGATTGTAAGTGCTAGCATCCTCTGAAACTGAAATCTCGTCAAAGGGGTGCCATCCTTGTGCCTAAGCAGGCTCCCTCCCCATGTCGCCGGCCTCTGTGCCAAGTATTCCTCTAAACACTTTATCGGACAAGTGGGGCACCCTCAAGCGCGCTGCACAACCACACTATCCCCCACAGCTTCCTGGTCTGTCTTGGACCTAGCTATTGAGATTAGCATCGAATCACCCCGTATTTGTACGTGATCCCTGCATAGGCCTCCCTCCATATCTTTCTTGTTCCTCGCCACAAGTTCGCTTACCCGCATGGCCCCGTGAAATGCCAAGGCGAAAGCTGCCCGGAACACAACTGCTTCGGAAGGGGAGGAGCATGTCTCATCAAGCTTTGCTAAAAGCCGAGACAATCTCTCTAAACCAATCGGGTGCTTCGTATCCTGTTTGCGACCCTCCAGGCGTTGCCAGCCGCGAAGCGCCTTTCTGACTAAAAAGGAACCCGTTGGGTCCCTTATACCGTGGAGCTGTGCCATGAATGATATGGCCGCCCTATGTCTGTTGGCAGTTGCGGCTGATCGGCCTTCTCTGTGCAGCGCTACTAAGAACCCCAGGAAGGATTCCTCCTGCCCCCAACTATGTCTCCCCGCAGGGCCTAAAAAGGCGCAGTAAGAACGAAACGCTCCCTCATAAGCCTTCCTCGTCCTGGGCGCTAAGCTGGCTGCCACGAGGTCTTGTAATTCGGGGCACCGATCAGCTACAGTGCTCCGGGGAACGGTGCCGCTACTAGGTCCGCTGTTGGTAGATAGCCCCTGAAAGCCTGCATGTGTGAACGAGAGAGTGCATCAGCTGCATTATTCAGTACACCTGGCACATGTTTTGCCCTGAACTGTACATTCAATCTCATGCAACGTAACACAATCTCTTTCAACAGTCTCAAGATCCACTTGCAGCGGGCAGCTTGCTGATTGATGCACTCGACCACTGTCATATTGTCGGACCAAAACACTACTGAGCGGTCCCTAAAATCGTTTGGCCATGCCAACAGAGCCACCCAAATGGGGAACAGCTCCAAGAACCCAATGTTACCTGTCAGGCCACTGGAGTGCCACCACGTCGGCCATACGTGTGCCGACCATCGGTTACCAAAGATGGCGCCAAATCCCACGCTCCCGGCTGAATCGGTCCACAAACCCAGTTCATCCGATGAAGCTGGGGGTTTGTTCCAGACAACTAGACCGTTGAAGTCCGCCAGAAATGCCAACCAAATGCGCATATCCTGGCGAACCTCTGCCGACAGTCTCGTGCGGTGTTGTCCCTCCTTGAGGCCGACCATAGCTTGTGCAATGGAGCGTGAGAATGGGCGAGCCATCGGTATTGCTCTCAAGGCAAAGTTAAGCTGACCCACTGTTTGCTGTAAGTGGTGCAGGGTCACTTTCTCTTTGCCCAGGCATTGTGCTAAGGATGCCCGGAACTTGGCCACCTTCTCCATTGGCAAACGGAAGCATCCCTCCACTGAATCAAGCTCAATTCCCAGAAACTCCAGTGAAGTAGATGGCCCCACCGTCCTACCTGGCGCCAATGGGACTCCAAACTCCTGCATGAGAATGCAGAAATCCTGCAGTGTCTGTGCACATTTCGTATTGCCTGGCGGCCCCAAGAACAGGAAGTCATCTAAATAATGCATCACTTCTCTATGTCCTGTGGCCTTAGTGAATGCCCATTCTAAAAAACAACTGAACATCTCAAAATAAGCACAAGAAATCGAGCAACCCATGGGCAAGCATTTATCCATTTAATACTTCCCTTGGAACATAAATCCTAGCAAGCGCTGGTCCCGCGGGTGTACCGGGAGCAGCCTGAATGCCGATTCGATGTCCGATTTCGCCATCAGAGCCCCGGGGCCCAGGTGATTCAGTAGGGTCACAGCATCGTCAAACGATGCGTACCGGACTGAACAGACATCCGGATTAATGGCTTCATTTACCGAAGCGCCCCTCGGGGCCGACAGATTGTGAATGAGTCTATACTTCCCTGGGCCTTTCTTCGGGACCACTCCCAGGGGTGAACACACGAAATCCGCCACCGGCGGGCATGGGAAGGGTCCTGCTACCCGCCCCAGGCTGACTTATTTGGTAATTTTTCTAGCTGCCACTGCCGGGTTGTGTTGGACGGAGAGCTGATTTTTACAAAAGGTGGTCCCCCGAAAATTTCCCGCCGGGATGTTGAAGCCATATAGGAAACCATTCCTCAAAATCCCGACGGATACATGATCAGGGTATTTGTTCAACCAGGGAGTCAAAGCCATGATGTCGACGGGTGAAGGGGATTGTTTTCCAAGCATCACCTCACTCTTGCTTGGACCCCCCCTTCCCTCCCGCACCACCGTTCTTGGATCTACAGCTACTCTCCGGGTGTGAGGAGTTCCCACAGCCCGCACAAGCATGCCGGAACCTACACGTTCCCTGGGGTCTGTTACAATTTCCTCTGTTGAAGCCCCAACAGACCCCGCGCTTGCCCCCATTTCCGCCGGTCTTGGGCTGTGATTCCCCACCGGCGCTTGCTCGAAAGGGCTGTGCTGGCCTTTGCTGAACTGTCCCAGGCCCGCTCCCGCCCGGCGAGGACGTACCTGCCGATCCAGGCAAGAGCTGCCTGTGGCACGATACCGTGTCGAGGCAGTCCCATGTCAAAGTTACATCAAACTCTTTAGACTTTCGGAATTGCATGTCGTATCCTTTCCACTCATTCCCCCCGTACATGTTATGAAAATCCATGATCCTATTCTGGTAACAGGATAGCTCGGGCAACACTTCAGGCTTACGCTCCCCCATTACTGCCGTAAATATCGAGAAGGCCTTCACCCAGTTCGTTACGGTCTTGTCGACCCTAAATTCCGCCATCTTGGCCCGCCATAGATCTTTCTGGGTCTTTGCGTATTCCATCTCACGATGGTCGGTCAATAAAGAAAACCTATTCACATATGTGTCCCCCCATATCATTTCCTTGGTGTCCGCTGGGATGTGCTGGGCCACCCTCTCACGCCTCGAAGGCACTGAACTTTCCCCCACCATTGGCAATGGGTTCTTACCAGGTTCAACCGCCGTGTCTGTTGTCATTTCCCGGCCAACCGTGGGTGCTCCTGGCGCCACCTGTGGGGAAATAGAAGGAACATTCGCCATCCCGGCTTCTCTCGACTGCCGTAACTGCTCGATTATTAATCTTGCCTCCTCGGCCGGATCCCCCGCAGCCACTGCCCCCCCTGTCCCCCCTGCTTTCTTTTTAAGCCAGGGCAACACTGCCGCTAACTGAAGAGCCAATTCCGGGGGCATCTGATCATCATTAGCAGGGGTAATTACAACCGGGATTGGTAGACCTATATCTGGACTTGGTACCGGGCTGTCCGCCGGTGTGATGGGGGATGCTGGGGGCACCTCAGAAACCGGATCCTCCCCGGAAACCGCCCTCTTCTTAATACGCTTCCCCCTACCCTCAGGGACGACTCCCGGCAAGGCCGGGCCTATCACCTTCTTAGGACGGCCTGAGGGGTTGTTCTGGGCCGCTAACTGCTTTTTAACTTCGGCCAAACCTCGACCGATCGAATCAACTTTACCCAGTTTTCGGTCCATGATTGCCATTCGGTTCGACAAGGTGCGCAGTACCTTCGCCAGCTCGGAGCTCTTTCCCGCTTTTTTGCCGGCCATAGCTTTGTTTACTCCGCTCTAGTCGATCAACGAGGTCCCAGATCCTTCACACTCCTGATAACTGCAAGAGAAACAACAAGATTACAAGTTCTCAAAATTGCCGCTTGTTCCGTCGAGGGCTCACGAGCAGCGAGTGGTGCAGCCTTCAGAGCACTGGAACAAGAGGACGCTTCTTTGGATTCCCGCTCTTTTATCCATCTGCGGGAGGGCGGGGACCCTCCTCAGGTACGCCCACGGGGCGCGGTCTTCCGGGTGGGTGTCTAGGACAACCCCTTCTGGGCGGGAAGGGCGTGCTCCGGCTACGCCGCTTTGGGCATACCAGCCGAACCACGCCCCCGCCCAAAATGGTTTCCCGGGGGGATCGGGGCACCCATCCATACGTTCGGGGGGACCGAGTGGTCTTCCCTTTCCATTTTCCCCATATCAACAACATATCCTCATGCGCAAAAAAGAATCCCAACCGCCCCCCTCTCCCATCCAACCCAACCGTCCCGTACCCCTCACCCACTTCAGCTCCCCCAACATGCCAAAGCTCTTCCATGTCCCCCAATTACCCCCCCCCCCACCCCCCCCCCCCCCAACCAGTCAAAACCATGTTGGGGTACCCATATGTGGGGGCGCCGAGACAGAACACTCCCACGAAGTAGGAGTTGACCAAACACATATAACAATACTGTGCATCATACCTCTCACAGGGGTTATTATATAATGTCCAACTTGTCACCATTATATTCACCCAATCAGTACATCGGGAGGGAGGAGAAAGGAGAGGAGAGGGGGACACCCCAGCAACTCTTAAGTTACATCAACAAGTTCTGTAACCTGCATGTCTGCAGATGTCCCAAGCATAAGTGCATATATTGCATTAGCAGTATTGCAAAAACACCCACCCCCAGAGAAACAAGCATCAGTTTGGTATGAATCCAGCAGATTAGACAAGGTGACCAATGAAAACCTCATGTATATCAGCCATATCTCCCGGCAGCTATGTTCAGTAGTGCACCCCAGTATATGATTAACAAAACAAACCAACAGTGACTTCCTCAAGTTGCAGCAGTGTGACTCAGCATCAAAAAGCAGTCTATACCATGATAAGAGTCTAATGTCTGGGAAATCCTCAGGCTCGCCGTCGCATTCCCCCCCCATCACTCCACCTCGTCCAATACCTCCTCGTCCGGCATCGTCGCGGAGTCACGTTTCTTACATTTGAACTTTTTAGCAAAGTCCAATGCAGCTTTCGGGGAGGAGAACATTTTGTTGTCCACCGCAGCCCCAGCCGCAGCCGGGCCGGGTATAACATAGCATATGGCACCCCCTTGTTACGTAGAAACTGCTTCTCCGTTCCAAACTTTCTCCGTGCCGCCTGTACAGCAACGGTGAAATCCGGAAAAAATGCCAGCTTATTTCCCTGGTACTCAATGGTGCCCTTCTCCCTGGCCAGTCGAAGGATTGTGTTGCGGTCCCTATAGTTTAAGACCCTAGCTATTATAGGGCGAGGAGGCATCCCAGGAACAGGTCTAGCAGCTAAGGATCGGTGGGCGCGTTCTACAATGAACATATTGGACAAGTGCCGAAAATTTATGTGATGTGGCGCTCCATATAGGACTCCATTTTACCCACATTGGTGGATTCTGGCAGTCCCGTAACGCGTATATTATTGCACCGGAACCGCGCCTCCACCTCCTCATTCTTTGCTTGGATCAATGACAGCACCTTTTCCATATTGAGAGTCTTATCCGTGACTGTAGTTAGTCCATCCTCCGCAGCCGAGACCCTCTGCTCCACCTCTCCCATGCGTGCGGATTGTTTTTCAAGTTGCGAAGACATATGCTCCAGTCGATTACTGACAGTAGCCATCGTCCCCTCTATCGACTGCAACGACCGTTGCATGGCCGCCAGCGTAGCTTCCAGTGTGGGCGGGCTTTCCAACGCAGCATCCGCCTCTGAATCTGAGGCAGCTTTTTGCGGCGTCTTGGGTGCCCGCCTGGCCTCAAAGGAAAGTTTGGGCTGCTGCCTGTCCGTCCTCCCCATCGCAGCAGGGCACTCCCCAGGTAGCAGAAAGAGAAATGAAGGAGGTCTGGCCACGCAATCCAATGGGGTAGTTACGTAACACAAAAATCAAAGTGTCCAACCACACCTGGCCCTCTAACAGTCATAGGTGGGGGAGTCACAATGGCTCCAATGCAGCTCTACAGTTAGCCAGTCTGCAACTCAAAAGCGCTTTCATGCAGCCCAAAATGTCACTGGCCCACAGCAAAGTATTCGAATGTGCTTTTCCGCGGCGGATTTTCCGCTGTGGAAAAGCATGTGGCGATTTGTTTCTGGGGGCCCTTGAGGGGGGGGGGGGGGGGGAGTGGGGTGCACATGGGTGCCTGCCGCTTTGTGCCTGTAAATGCAAAGCATGCATTTTGAACCTTGCGGCGCCCGCCGCAAGGTTAAAGATACGGGATGTGACTCCAGGGTGGCGGTCACATCCTAATTGGTGTGGCGGGACCGCCGCTGCCCCTGCGGACGGTCCCTCCACCTCTCCACCTCGGGGGTGGCGGACGGACGCAGGTCCGTCCGCCATCCTAATAGGCCTCTAAGTTTTTCTCAGGATTTGCAGAGCATTGTGCTAATTTCAAGTCAAGTCAAGTCAAAGAATTTATATAGCGCGCTACATACCCAGAGGGTCTCAAGGCGCTTGAGGAGGGGTGGGGGATTACTTGTCAAATATCCACGTTTTAAGTTGCTTTCTGAATGCTAGGTGGTTCTGAGTAAGGCGAAGGTAAGTGGGAAGTGAGTTCCAGGTTTTAACTGCCAGGTAGGAGAAGGATCTACCTCCCATGGTGGTTTTGTTGATGCGAGGTAGAGTGGCAAGGGCTTGGTTGGATGATCGTAGCTGTCGGGAGGGGGTGTAGAAGGACAGTCGTGTGTTGAGGCATTCGGGTCCAGTTTCGTAGAGTGCTTTGTGTGCGTGGATTAGGAGCCGGAAAGTGATCCTCTTATTGACGGGAAGCCAGTGGAGGTTTTTCAGGTGACCAGAGATATGTTCTTTACGCGGGATGTCTAATATGAACCTGGCTGAGGCGTTTTGGATTTGTTGGAGTTTTTTATGGAGTTTAGCGGTAGTACCGGCGTAGAGGGTGTTTCCGTAGTCAAGTCGGCTCGTGACCAGAGCGTGGGTGACCGTTTTCCTAGTTTCGGTGGGGATCCAACGAAATGTTTTTTTGAGCATGCGAAGAATGTTGAAGCAAGATGAAGAAACGGCGTTGACTTGTCTGTTCATCGAGAGTGAGGAATCCAGGATGACGCCCAGGTTCCGTGCGTGGTCCGTCGGGATGGGTGCTTTTCCAAGGGCTTCTGGCCACCAAGAGTCGTCCCAGGCAGAGGGGGAGGTACCCAAGATAAGGACTTCTGTTTTATCTGAGTTCAGTTTCAGACGGCTGTGTTTCATCCATTCGGCTACTTCTTTCATTCCTTCGTGTAGGTTAGTTTTGGCGGTGCTAGGGTCATTGGTGAGTGATAGGATCAGTTGAGTGTCATCCGCGTAGGAGATGATGTTGAGGTTGTGTTGGCGTGCGATGACCGCGAGGGGGCTCATGTATACGTTGAAAAGGGTGGGACTGAGTGAGGACCCTTGGGGTACGCCGCAGATGACTTCAGTGGCCTCTGAGACGAATGGTGGGAGGCGGACTCTCTGGGTTCTTCCGGTGAGGAACGAGGTGATCCATTCCAGTGCTTTTCCTTGTATTCCGATGTTTCTGAGGCGCTGTAGAAGGGTGCTATGGCAGACTGTGTCGAAGGCTGCGGAGAGGTCAAGGAGGATGAGGGCGACTGTGTCTCCATTGTCCAGGAGAGTTCGAATGTCGTCTGTTGCTGCGATGAGGGCGGTTTCAGTGCTGTGCTTGGCTCGGAAGCCGGATTGTGAGGAGTCGAGGGATTTGTTTGTTTCGAGGAAGGCGGCGAGTTGGTTGTTGACCGCTTTCTCGATGACTTTGGCCGGGAATGGAAGGAGCGAGATGGGGCGGTAGTTTTTGAGTTTGGTGGGGTCGGCTGTGGGTTTCTTCAGGAGGGCGCTGAGTTCGGCATGTTTCCAGCTTTCCGGGAAGGTTGCGGAGTCGAGGGAGCAGTTGATGACGTCTCGGAGGTGCGGTGCTATGATGGAGTCTGCTTTGTTAAAGATGTGGTGAGGGCATGGGTCTGTGGGGGATCCTGAGTGGATAGAGTTCATCAGACGGATGCTGTCCTCAGTGGAGATTGGCTTCCAGTCATTGAGGGTGTTCAGGGGAGGTGGGGGTCCTGTAGGGGGATGGGTGGGTTGGTCTTCGGGTTGGTTGTCGAAGCTGTTGTGGATGTCTGCAATTTTGTTGTGGAAGAATGAGGCTAGGGAGTCGCAGAGGGTTTGAGAGGGGGTGATGTCGTTGGAGTTGGCCGAGGGATTGGTAAATTCCTTGACGATGTTGAAAAGTTCCTTGCTGTTGTGGGCGTTGTTATCTAGTCGGTCCTTGAAAGCGTCTTTCTTGGCCTTTCGGATTAGTTGGTGGTGTATGCGGGTGGCGTTTTTGAAGGCGTTCTTGGTGCTGGTGGTTGGGTCTTTTTTCCAGGCTTTCTCAAGGGAGTGGCAGAGTTTCTTGGATTTCTTAAGATCATCGTTGAACCAGGAGGCCTTCTTGCTGCCCGGTTTGATTTGTCGTTTTTTCAGTGGTGCTAGGATGTCGGCGCTGTTGGATAACCATAGGGTGAGGTTGGTGGCGGCTTGGTCAGGGTTTGAGGAGTGGGCTGGGGGGTTTAGAAGAAGGGATGAGGAGATCTGGTCGCTGGTGATTTTGTTCCAGTTTCTTTGCAGAGTTGGTTGGGGGTGGTTGTTGGGTTTGGGCTTGTTGTAGGTAAAGTGAACGCAGCTGTGGTCAGTCCAGAGGAGAGCCGTAGTGTGGCTGAAGGAGACATGATTGCTGGAGGTGAAGATAGGGTCGAGTGTGTGACCTGCGATGTGGGTGGGGGAAGTGACCAGTTGTTTAGGTCCGAGGTTGGCGAGGTTGTCCAAAAGGGTGGTGGAGTTGTGGTCGTTGTTATTTTCAAGGATGAAAGTTGTGGTCTCCCAGAAGGATGTAATCTTTGGAGGGGAGCGCGTGTGGAGTGATGAAGTCCGTGATGTCCTCACTAAATTGTGCGCGGGGTCCTGGAGGTCTGTAAAGGAGGGTGCCTCTGAGTGTGGTCTTAAAGCTTGGCATTCCATTTTGTCTGACCTTTACTACCGTATTTCTCATAATGTAAGATGTTTAATTATGTTTCTGTGTACGGGGAATCTTACTTGGAAGTCTTGACAGAGAGAACGTGGAGTTATTTGCCTGAAGCCACCACTTGTAATAGTTGTCAAGTAGGAACTCAAAAATCTAAATTCCTAATCTGTTCCATGTGTTAAATTAAATCTGTGTTCAGCCTAAAGAGATACAAGAACACATTATTTTAATCTATTAATCATTCATTTTAAGGTTCACATATATTGTGGATTGATTGAATTAATCATGAATCCTCCGAATCAATAAGCATGTTGTAAAGTGCTCACATTTTTAAAGAGTTTTTGGTCACTATTTTAAGATGTTTTAATTGTCTATACCAGTTTGTAGTTTCTTGTATAATATATGGATTTTTATAGTACTGTTTTTATAGATTTCTCATGTATTGTTATGTATATTATTGGTCTCTGTTAGGTCTGTTAATCTATATACATTTTTGAATAAACGTAATTTACACATTATTCGTGTTATTTTGCATTTGCCTGAAGTGTAGTCTTTGTGCTCTCACAAGTTGAAAATCAGTTAGCCACCAAAGTTGGTGCTTCATCTGTATTTCCATTATAATTAATTTAAATTAGAAGACTAAATGGCGTTTTACCAGGAAGAAGGGTAGTTGTTAGAAAAGGATGCTTAATGTGACCTCAGCAATGCTAGTTAACCTAGTTTGACATTATGGGTGAAAACCGATGCCAGGAATGACTCTTTCAATTCTCCCCATCCTCGATGTGAATGTGCCCTCGACATTAAACTTTTTATTCTGTTGATATTTAGGTGTTGGATGCTGCCACATAGATGTGTGTTTTGTGAATGCTTCTTGTTGTATAGGACAGATATGACATGCTGGAGATGGGAGTTGGCAGAGGGCAGAATGGAGATGTAGGGTTCTAGATGTGAAAAAAACATTTTTGAGTACGTTGAGTTGAAGCATCATAACTGTTCTACTTTGCAGTAGTCTTCCACTTGTTACTGTGAATTACTGTAACTATGCGGTCATTGATTAGCCAGGTTGCGTGCACCATGCCAGTTGTAACCGTTTCATTGAGAATATGTGTAGATGTTAAGAGTCCTTGGCACATTATTTTGTTAGTCCACAGTTGCCACAGTTAGGCTGCTGTGAATTTGAGCTGGTCTTTTATTTGTGTTAGTCATTGTGGGTAGATTGTGACGATTTCGTCCATCAGATCACATTCTGGAGACTTTTTCTGGCAGGTAACCGCATTCCACAAGTTATATAAAAACTAAGCAAGGAAATATGCTAGGACTAATTTGTTTTCACTCTTCAATTTACAAGGCCATTTTTTTCCCTTTAGGAAGCGGGCGAAGATGATAAAACCACAGAGGCAGATGCAGATTGCAAGTTTGATTCAGATGCTCCAGGGGCACCCCCATCAGCTGATGGTACCCCCCAGGTCCTCGATAAAGCTTTCTCCGGTTTGTCCTCTAGGTAATATGACATGCAAGTTTAAAAATTGTTTTCTGAATTAAAGGTTTGACTTTGAACACTGAAATGCTTCTTTAATTTCTCCAGTAGTGAAACATGTTGCAGGTGAAATGCCTCCTATGTCTTAACAAGGCTGAGGTAGACTAATTATTTATTCACAATCCGTTTTGGAATTTTTCTGAGACTTCAAACTAAAAGAACCTGTTGAGATGAATATTGTATTTTATTGTAGCACCAGGTTTTGATGGTAGTGCGTGTCACTAACCAGTGTGATCATATTGTCTTTTTTTGATGACCCGTTGCTAGCATGATATGTGCCCAGAAGCTCTCAATAGCTTGATGGGACAGTGGGAGTGAAAATGAATTTATAACTCTGTGTGTGTGTGTGTGTGTGTGTGTGTGTATATATGTGTATATGCGTGTGTATATGTGTATGTGTGTATATGTATGCAAGTGTGTGTGTATATGTATGTGTGTCTGTATGTGTATATATGTATGTATGTGTGTGTGTGTGTGTGTGTGTGTGTGTGTATGTATATGTATATGTGTGTATGTAATGGACTGAGCCTACATAGGCTATAAAACTGTTGGACTTTACACTATTTCATATGTTAAAATTAGTACATTCTTAGTGTGCATTGATAACGTAGTTTAACAGTTGTTTGCCTCCTAGGGCTTGCTTGAAATGAGGTGTTTATGGCCAAATTGTGGGTTTTAAAAAATATCATCGATTCTGCACGGTTGTTCTCTTCCTACACATCTGGTACAAAGACATTTCTGCACAATAGAATGTTGAATAAGCAGTGTATAGCTACTCGGGCTTGATTGACATGAGATATTAACAGATAACTGTAGGTCCCCATCAATATTATCTAATTTGTGCTAGATTCTTTCACAGTAATGAATTCTGTATGAGCTGTATTTGATTGAGGCCATATTTTTGTAACGTTGATGCACTGATTGTTATGGCTGTATTATTTTCCATTTTAAGTTTAAATTCATATTTTTTAATTTTATAGGCATTTACAAACATCTTAATGAAATATCAATGTTTCCCAAAATTATGGCACTTAAAAGTACACAGTGTGTAAGTGTAGAGGGTTACATGCTCCAAATAGTATTCATAGTATTTTCACAGTGTTAAGTTGTTGCAAAGTCATCCTGTGCCCTGGGCACCCCCCAACTTTTTGCTGACTAGTACTAGTGGTAACTGACTGATTGACCCTCGGGTCTGCTTAACCAGGCCTAGGGCCAGTGCTATGCTGAAAGAGACACTTAGAATTCAGTGAAAACACCTACATACACTAGGGTACACAATGGGTTAAGGTACCCCTGTGATTGGCATTACCTCCACTATAAGGCCCTAGTACATAATTGGGCAGGGATATTGAAACTATCTTTAAGTCCCTAGTATAGATTAGTGCAGGGCAGTTTAGAGGCCAGCAGCCTTTTCTGCACTTGCATGTCGGCACTGCTGGAGCCGGAGGTCAGTTTAAAGCTGCCCTGTGTTGCAGGACTGCTTTAAAATTGCGCCCAAACTAGTCTTAGGTGTTTGGGGCACATACAAATTAATAAATAACAATGTTTGGGCGTGGTGGGTACCCCAGGTTCTCCCCTAGTTGTCTCAGGGGGGTGTGTGTGTAAAGGAGGGGGGGGTCAGTTACATATAAGGGGAATCCTTATAAAAAGGTTTTTATATGCCCTGAGGCTAGTGAAATTGCACATTTCACTCCTCACATTGTTGTAAAGTGCTTCCCAAAATCGACTTCCGTGCTAGGAGCACTGTAAAATGAGGATCTGCAATAATTTGATATGTTCAGCACCCCTAAAGTCTTTCCTAGGTGTTCCAGTGGTGAGGGGTCCAGTAGATGTAAGCAGAGTCCTTATAAAACCAGTTTTATAGGCTCTGGTATTGAATAAATTGCCCAGTTCATTTTTCCATTGCAGAACACCAGCCAATAGGTTAACATTGGAAGAGGTTATTAGTTAATAACTGTCAAAAGAAAAACCATAAACCTAGGATTAAAAGGTTCAGTAGAATGGTAATGACAAATCCAACAATGTGAAGAATTTAGTCTAAAATGTACAGACAAGAAGTTATAAGACTATCAAGTCTGTAAGCCAAAATTCAGCCCTCTAGTGCTCTGCCTTGATTGGTCAGAGATAAGTGGATTGACCTGGCTGCTTTGAAGAGGTGATAAATGACCCCTGGGGTTCGGAAGCCGTTCTGGGAGGAGAGTTTGCTGGGCATAGGAATGGCAGAGCCAGGGAGAGGGGTATTAAATAAATAATGCTCTTGAAGGAAAGGAGGAAACAAGCTAGAGAAACCAGATGTCATTTACAACTCTCCTCTTTGAACCCAACCATACGCTAGGCGTAAGGGTGAGAGACTATGGAGACTAGCCATCCTGGATTTGGGTTTAGCCTGCTCTCTCCCTGCTGAAAATTATGATATATTGAATTTTGAAGGAATAGTGCTTTCTGGGATATCATTGTGCCACACTTTGGAGGAAGTGATCATGTTCTGGGGTGTTGCCCTGCAGCTCATAGGACAGGATTACCCTCCTGCTTGACCCCAGAGAACACTGAATATGTATCTGAGATGGGCAGTACCTCTCAAGCCTACTGCTTGAAACCGAAGAGGTTCACCCTGAGGACTTTGATGTGCATTAACCAGGCCCTGCACTCTGAAGATTGCACCTCTTGCACCATCTGAAACTACAGCCTTGTGGATCAAACCTGCTTCAAAAGGACTAAACTGTGGACTTCTTGCAAGCTACAGGTTAACATAGTTCACCTGAACCATCACCACAAAGAATCCTCAGCCTGGAGTACTACCAGTGGATTAGTAAGGGTTTTGTCCAAGTCGATTGTGTGAACTGAAGTCCCAGATTTTCATGGACCATCTTGGAGATTCCAGACCCTTGCATTGTGTTTTGGACCCGCAAGAGAAACTTCAGGAAGGAGTTCCTAACGAGATTAAGCCTGCTGGAGGAGGCTGCATGACTTCTGGTGAGAAATCCTCCTGAAAAATTGCTAAATGTGAATTTGTCCCCGTCCGAGGCAACCAAATGTCTAAAAGTGGCACTGTTGGTTTCTAAGCATTAGAAAGTGTCTAATCTTTAAGAATGTACATCTCTGGTTTCCTACAGTGGATTATTTTCCTCTTGGTGTCATTTTAAAGGTACAAATATTTCCTATGTTTATAAATTGGTGTTGGATTTTTATTGTGTGTACTGTCTTAATTATCTATTGAATTCGTGTTTTTGAATGCTTTACATACCTGTTGTTGAAGGTAAGCCTGCCGGTTTGCAGCCTAGCTTCTAAGGGGCGAGCATGGGAATAATGTTCTAAAACCTGTTTTGAGCCCTATATCGTGTTAGTGGTGTTGTTGCAAGTGGTAAATGCATATCTGCCACTACTAATAATCCACTTTCCAACATAAGTGCATAATGTGACCTACAAATGACACTAGACGAAAGAGATATATATTTATATATATTTTTAGCTTCTGAGAGGACTAAGCTCCACCTCTTCAGTAAAATGAATGTCTGCCGACACAATCTTAATTTAACCCCAATATTTCAACGTACATAAATTCTTTGAGTTTTATAAGCGCTCATCCTTCATCTTTGCACCATCCTAGACCCTTGTCTCTTCCACCAATTGACAACAGACAGACCCAGCACCCAGCTAGACTGAATTTTAATAAATGGGTTAATACATCTTTGGCACGTCTTAGGAATCCTGCTTCCTCACCTCGGCTGACAAAGGAATGTACAAGTTACATAATCAATGTCCTGAGGCCAAAGGCCGGTCAAAAGGAGACTACTGACCTCATCTCATGTTACGAGAACTGTGTTATCTCCCCTTAAAGAAGTTGATTGACTGTATTGTGCCTTATTTAATAATATGCATGAGGGTATTTCTTGTCTTCATACTTTGTGCTCTTCCCTTGAAATCGAGTGTGAAACTCTTTACATCAAATTCTCATGATTTTCTCACTCAGTCTTGCACCTCACATGGCCCGATTACCCAACCAAAACCTATACTTGTTAAATTGCACTGCCAGTGGCCGTATGGTAAATGTATACAATGTATATAATCATATTGTACATATTAAAAAATAATCTCCCACTGTAAAATTGCTCACCCATCATCTCACCGGGAGATCGGATAATGCATCTCTTTAGGACGCCAGAGATTTTAATACCACATTCGAACTTCATTGAAATGCAAAATGATTTAACCATGCTAATAATGCAATCCAAGATTAACGCTCTCCGATAAGCACAGCTCTAGAAGTAGGTACTCAACAAATAAGTCATGAAATCAAGAGGTTGTACTATGTATTTATAACAGAATTGCTTCATTCAGTGTTCACATACATAGCACAAATAGACTTTCGGAATCAATATTAAAGTGCAATTCAGTGACATTTGTGTAAAAGTGCTCAATGGGTGAAGAATATATACAGTGCGAGCAATTTCCTATATACAAATACTAGCAGCCCGCCCCAGCGTTGCCTGGGGTAGAAGGGGGCTGGGGGCTGCATTTCAGGTTTGCGTGCTCTCCCGCCTAGGCCCCCGCCCGCCACAACATTGTCTGTGTCCCGGACAATGTTGTGGCTGGCGGGGGCCGGGGCGGGAGAGCACGCAAACCTGAAATGCTGGCTTCCCCTACCCCCGCCTGCCCTGACATTCCCCAGCAGCCCGTGCCCCGCCTGCCCGCCCCGACCCTGGCTGCTCCGGATTCTTACCTTGCCTCTGCTACTCGCACCGTCGGTCCATATTTCTCCGCTCTGCCACTCACCACCTGTCCGCCGCCGCTCCTCCCCGCGCCGTATTCGCCTCTCCGCTCCGCCGCTGGCCTCACTTCACCGCTCCTCCCCTGCGCGCCATTTCGAGTCGGTGGTTGTCATGTGGATGGAGCTTTTGTGGATGATGGCGAGTGGGGCAGTCTTTCCTCAGCATCTTGTGTCAGTCTGGGATGGTGCTTGCGATGTTGGGTTTGGAGCTGGCGTTGGTCCAGGTCTCTGTGAGCAATGCAACGTCGGGCGTGTGAGTGTTGAGAAAGTCTCAATGAGGGGGTTCATTTTGTCCCAGAATTTATGGTTAGTGCTGTAGAAATACCAGCAGTAGACGTCCAGTTAACTCCCTGGTGAGTACTACCCCCTACACTACACAAACACCACACCACTGCACTACCCTAAACCATAAAACACTACTGCACTACCCTAAACAGTAAAATACTACCCCCGCATGAACCCCTATACTACCCAAACACATCTGTACTACCCTAATACACTACCAAAGCACAACACCCTACACTTCCCAAACACCATTGCACTACCCTAAATCTACCCCCAGCATTACCCCCTACACTACCCAAACACCACTGTGCTACACTAAACCCTAAAACACTAGCCCCTACACTACACGAACACCACTGCACTACCCTTAACCCTAAAACACTACCCCCAGCACGACCACTTACGCTGCACAAACACCAATGCACTATCCCAAACACTAAATCTACCCCCAGCACGACCCCCTACACTACCCAAACACAACTGCACTACCCTAAAAACTAAATCTACCCCCAGCACGACCCCTACACTACCCAAACACCACTCCACTACCCTAAACCTTAAAACACTACCCATGCACAACCGCCCCCAACACTACAGAAACACCACTGCACCACCCTAAACTCTAAATCTACCCCACCAAGACCCCTACACTACGCAACCACCACTGCACTACTCCAAACACTAGCCCCAGCACGACTCCGTACACTACACAAACACCACTGTAGTATCCTAAACCCTAAAACACTACCCCCAGCACGAACCCGCAAACACCACTGCACTACCCTAAACCCTACATATACCCCCAACACGACCCCTAAACTACCCAAACACTACTGCACTACCCTAAACCCTTAATCTGCCCCCAGCACGACCCCCTACACTACCCAAACACCACTGCACTACCCTAAACCCTAAAATACTACCCCTACACTAGACGAACACCACTGCACTACCCTAAACCCTAAATCTACCACCAACACGACCCCCTACTCTACACAAACACCACTGCATTACCCTAAACCTACTCCCAGCACAACCCCTACAATACACAAACAGCAGTGCACTACCCTAAACCCTAAATCTACCACCAACACGACCCCCTACTCTACACAAACACCACTGCATTACCCTAAACCTACTCCCAGCACAACCCCTACAATACACAAACAGCAGTGCACTACCCTAAACCCTAAAACACTACCCCCTACACAAACACCACTGTAGTACCATAAACTCTAAAACACTACCCCAGCACAAACCCGCAGACACTACACAAACACCACTGCACTACCCTAAACACTAAATCTACCACCAACACAACCCCCTACTCTACACAAACACCACTGCATTACCCTAAACCCTAAATCTACTCCCAGCACAACCCATACACTACACAAACCGCACTGCACTACCCTAAACCACTACCCCTACACCACTGCACTACCCTAAAACACTACCCCCAGCACGACCCCCTACACTACACTAACACAATTGCACTACCCTAAATCCTATATCTACCCCCAGCACAACCCCTACACTACACAAACAGCACTACACTACCCTAAAACACTACCCCGTACACTACAAAAACACCTCTGTAGTACCCTAAACCCTAAAACACTACCCCCAGCACAAACCCGCAGACACTACACAAACTCCACTGCGCTACCCTAAACCCTAAATATACCCTCAGCACGACCCCCTACACTACACAAACACCACTACACTACCCTAAACCCTAAAACACTACCCCAGCATGTTCCTACACTACCAAAACACCACTGTTCTACCATAACCCTAAAACACTACCCCCGGCACGACCCCCTACGCTACCTGAAAACCACTGCGCTACCCTAAACCCTAGAACACTACCCCCAGCACAACCCCCTACAGTAAACAAACACCATTGCACCACCCTAAACCTTAAATCTACCCCAGCACGACCCCCTACACTACCCAAACACCACTGCACTACCCTTAACCCTAAAACACTACCCCTACACTAAACAAACACCACTGCACTACCCTAAACCCTAAAACACTACCCCCAGCATGACCCCTTACACTACCAAAACACCACTGCGCTACCATAACCCTAAAACACTACCCCGGCACGACCCCCTACATTACCCAAACACCACTGCGCTACCATAACCCTAAAACACTACCTTTGGCACGACTCCGTACACTACCCAAACACCACTGCACTACCCTAAACCCTAAATCTACCACCAACACGACCCCCTACTCTACACAAACACCACTGCATTACCCTAAACCTACTCCCAGCACAACCCCTACACTACACAAACAGCACTGCACTACCCTAAACCCTAAAACACTACCCCCTACACTACACAAATACCACTGCACTACCCTTTACCCTAAAACCCTACCCCCAGCACGACCCCCTACAGTACACAAACACCATTGCACGCCCTAAACCTTAAATCTACCCCAGCGCCACCCCCTACACTACCCAAACACCACTGCACTACCCTAAACCCTAAAACACTACCCCCTACACAAACACCACTGTAGTACCCTAAACCCTAAAACACTACCCCAGCACAAACCCGCAGACACTGCACAAACACCACTGCATTACCCTAAACCCTAAATCTACTCCCAGCACAACCCCTACACTACACAAACCGCACTGCACTACCCTAAACCACTACCCCTACACCACTCCACTACCCTAAAACACTACCCCCAGCACGACCCCCTACACTACACTAACACAATTGCACTACCCGAAACCCTATATCTACCCCCAGCACAACCCCCTACACTACCCAAACACCACTGCACTACCCTAAACCCTAAAACACTACCCAGCACAACCCCCTACTCCACAAAAACACCACTGCACTACCTTAAACCCTAAATCTGCCACCAACACGACCCCCTACTCTACACAAACACCACTGCATTACCCTAAACCCTAAAACACTACCCCGTACACTACACAAACACCTCTGTAGTACCCTAAACCCTAAAACACTACCCCCAGCATGACCCCCTACACTACCCAAACACCACTGCGGTACCATAACCCTAAATCTACTCCCAGCACAGCCCCTACACTACACAAACAGCACTACACTACCCTAAACCCTAAAACACTACCCCGTACACTACACAAACACCTCTGTAGTACCCTAAAACACTACCCCCAGCATGACCCCCTACACTACCCAAACACCACTGCGGTACCATAACCCTAAAACACTTCCCCCGGCACGACCCCCTACACTACGCAAACACCACTGCACTACTCTAAACCCTAAACACTAGCCCCAGCACGACTCCGTACACTACACAAACACCACTGCACTACCCTAAAACCTAAATCTACCACCAACACGACCCCCTACTCTACACAAACACCACTGCATTACCCTAAACCTACTCCCAGCACAACCCCTACACTACACAAACAGCACTGCACTACCCTAAACCCTAAAACACTACCCCCTACACTACACAAATACCACCGTGTGAGGGTTGGGATAATGAGAGATGCTACGAACTGAGGTCTGGGAGTAACCGTTTTATTCGTAGGTACTTTTGGTTTCTCTAATGCTCAGGGGTGTATGTAGTGCAAGGTCCATCAAGGCACACAATACAACAGTCCGGGTTTCCCTCCTCTGTTGGGCTTCCTGATTCTTTAGTTCCCGTCTTGGCTTTCCTTGGCGTCGACTCCGGTCCGGACGTAGGCTCGAGAGAAAAGGAAAGAGACAGCCGTATTAGTGGCTGGGACCGCTTTTAACGAGTGTGGGGGGGGCAGGGGAGTGAGGGATCACCAGGGTACTACCACCTTCTACATCAACCTTTTGTGTGTAGGCGGAAACAGTGCACGGCGCTAGTGACCACCCTCAGGCTACCCCGTCCCACCCCGTGGTTTAAACAAACCCTGAAAACGCCCTCGTACCTTGTGGAGCCACACTTCTCCCCTGGAAGTGTGGCAGAGCGGCTCGCGGTACCGTTGGCCTCCTGGCTTGTCGAATCTCTGCTCCGGAGGTCCTAGTAGCGGTTCTTCGGCACTTCCTTCTTCTTAGTCTTTGGCGTTCTCCTCGTGGGTCGGCTTCTCTCCTAGAGGTTCCGCGCCGACAGACAGAGACGGGGCTTCCTTAAACACCCCCGGCTCTTCTGATTGGCTGACTGTCGAACGCCGGGGAACACACCCCCAGCGTCACGGAAGGCAGGTCCAGTGACTGGGTCAGCGAAGGCAGAGCCGAGGAAATCCAGGAAACGTCCAAGGGAACCTGCGGACGGGGTGGAAATGGACAAATGTTAGCAGGTACACCCCGTCCGTCCGAGTCGGGGACCGTGACCTCGGGACACATCCCACCCCCACGATTGACCCGATCGGGGGAAAGCGGGTAGCGGGAGAGAAAGTCAACATTCCCCTGCTGAGGGGGGCGTGGCTTGGACGCCGATCGGGATGGCGGCGTGAGCTCGCAGCTCCGCGCCGAATCCCGCTAATTCTCCTGATTTCTGCACCCTGGGCGACCCGTGATCGACACTCCTGCCCTACGAAGTGTAGGGGGGCCGCTGGGTGTCGGTAGGAAGTTGCTGGGGGACTGCTGGCCCCGAGGAGACCCTGATGAGCGACGGCTGAGGTGTCGCCGAGAGTGAGAAGAAAATGGCGGCGGAGCGGACGGGCGGCTCCGGACATCGACGTTGAGCGGCCTTGGTCCCGACTGGCGGAGGACTCTGCAGCCGAGAGAGCGAAGCAGTAGGGACTGTGGCGACAGTCCTGAAGATCAGGGGACAGGGACCCCGGCTCCGCTCGAATCTCGAATATTTGCTGGCTTTTCCCTTCCTCCTCCTGGCTCACGAGGGGGCAGGTCGGACAGTGCATACCCACTTGGCCCTTGGAGCTGGGGGCATCGGCGGTGGCACTTGATCCTGCTCAATATTGGGAAGCTTGCACACACCCGCGAGTGCCGGGACCAGACGGGTTTCCTGGCCTGTGACGCAGTACCCTAAGATGGCGGCTACGGGAGGGCTGGTGGCCGTGGAGCGCGGACAGGGGGACATGGCGGCGCTGTCCCAGGTGGGCGAGACCCCCCCGCCGGAGTTAGACCAGGAGCAGCGACTGAATAGACGCCTGGATGCCATACTGGACGCAATTACCTCGACCAAGGAGGCGTTGCAGCAGGACATTGCGCAAGTAGCCACGGGGCTGGGGCTATTGCGAGCAGACCATGCGAAGCTGGCGGATAAGGTCAAGGACCATGATCAGTTGCTATTGGACCTGAAACCGTCGGTAGTGACAGCGGAGCATAAGGTCACGGACATCCTGGCCCGGTTGGACTCGCTGGAACGACGTGCGGAGGATGCTGAAGGCCGCAATAGGAGGAATAACGTGCGGGTCGTAGGCCTGCCGGAGAGAATTGAGGGGGAGGATGCGGTGGCCTACATGGAGGGCTGGTTTCGAACTGTGGTGGCGCCGGAGGGGCTTACTCCTTTCTTTACCCTGGAAAGAGCCCACAGGGTGCCTGCTCGCCCGCCAGGACTTAGCCGCCCCCCCCGACCGATGGTGGTGCGGCTCCTCCATTATAAGGACCGGGACCTCCTCATCCAGAGGGCTCGGACGTTGGGCCCGTTTGAGGTGGAGAACAGCAGGGTCACAATCTTCCCGGACTACACCCAGGCAGTCCAAAGGAACAGAGCATCGTTCCTGGCGGTGAAGAAGGAGCTGCGAGAGGAGGGCATTCAATACTCCTTGCTCTTCCCGGCCAAGCTGCGGGTCATCCTGGATGAGACCACGCACTTCTTTCAGACTCCGGACGAGGCGTGGCAGTGGCTGGAGTCGTACAGAGCGGGGACGGACAGGTCGCACAAAAGTAGGCGAGATCGGCCTAAACCGTCTCAGATCAGACAATCGCAACGCATCCGGTCCCGCAATAGGCGCCAGCGGGAGAAACGGGAGGCTCAAATGGCTACGGAAAAGAGGGATGCGCTCGCAGCGACGGCGGCCATCACGGGGTCGCAGCAGGAAAGTGAACTGGTGGAGTCGGACTCTGGCGGTGAGGGCAGCAGGACAGGAGAGGACCTTTCGGAAGCAGAAAGCTCGAAGGGGCCGGTGGTGACCCCCCAGACTTCTGATGGGATATTTCACGGCTGAGGCTGTGTTGAGACTTGGACATGATCTGATGGTAGGGCGGTATCCTGTTGGTGATGGGTGGGTTGCCGGGTAGGGTGCCACGTGGGCAGGACGGGATGGGAGCGCGGGGCGTGGGCTCCTCTAGCTGGGGTCGGCGATAACTCACCCCCCTAGGGCCCTTAAGGCCTTCTGTGGTGGAGACCACAGGTTAGGAGAATGTGTGGTTGGTTTGAGGTTTGGATCGGGGCTGACACTGGGTTTGTAGGCTCTGTCCTGGGGAGTGGGGTTCGGGGTGTTTTTGTTTTTAGAGTTAATTTTGGGGGGGCAACTGCTTCGGTGGGGATGCGAACTGGTGTTGTTTGACCTGGACTGCTTGCTGCTGGTATGGGGACGTTACCTAACTTAAAATGCCTAACGTGGAATGTCCGAGGGTTACGAACCATGGTCAAGCGCCACAAGGTGCACGCATATCTGGTGCGGAGGGGGGTCCAGATTGCTATGCTACAAGAGACCCATCTGACAAAAAAGGAATGTGCTGCGTTGCAAAAAAGATGGCGGGGCCAGGTGTTCGGCACCACTTACTCAGCTTATGCCAGAGGGGTACTGATTTGGGTGAGAGCGGGGATACCGTTTCAGGTGCTGAACCAAGTGGTGGACCCTGGTGGCAGGTTTGTGGCGGTGGAGGGGCGGTTGTATGGTAGGGATGTGGTGCTCTGTTGTGTGTATGCGCCAAATGCTGATCAGGCCCGATTCTTCGATGGCCTTTCCGGGTCCTTGGCCTCTTTCCTAGCGGGCCCGGTGGTACTTGGGGGGGATTTCAACTCGATTACGGATGTGGTCTTGGATAGGTCTCACCCCTCCCTTGTTGATTCCCCGGTGCGTAAGTTGGCCATGCACAGGAAGGACTGGCAGGACAGGTGGGGGTTGCTGGATGTGTGGCGGGAACAGCACAGGGACACCAGGGACTACTCCTTTTATTCAGCTCTCCATACACTGCATGTGAGGATAGATTCAGTGCTCTGTGGCGGGTCCCTAGCCCCGTTGATCTCACACACGGAATACCTGGCTAGAACCATTTCAGATCATAATCCCCTATTGGTACATATCCAGTGGCAACGGGAGCGCTCGGCGATTCCAACATGGCGGCTCCGGCCAGACACGCTGGAGGACTCGGTGTTTAGTGCGGCTGTCCAACAGGGCATCGATGATTACTTCGGCGAGAACGAGGGTAAGGCCACGTGTAGGTCCACTGAATGGGATGCGATGAAAGTGGTGGTGAGAGGGGTATGCCTGGGTCGGTTTTCGAATGCCCGTACGACTGTGTTGAATGCGCTTGCGAAAGCGGAGGAGACCCTGAGGGACTTGGAGCGGCGCAGGCCGGCAAGGCCGGACTTACAGGCCCGGTTGTTGGAAGCAAAAGAGGTGGTCGCCACAGAAACGGAACGGTTGAGGTGTTACGACTACAGGCAGTACGCCATCAGAGCGCACGCTGAACGAGATAAGGTGGGCACGCTCTTGGCCAGACTCGCTAACCCTGAAATTAGGGGCTGCCCGGTCCTTAGCATCAACAACGTACAGGGGGAGACGGTATATTCTCAGGCAGCGGTGTTGGAGTGCTTTCGTGTGTATTATGAGGAATTGTACCAGAGTCAGTTGGGGGTGGAGGCCCAGGAAATTGCGGAGTACCTAGAGGCGGCGGCAGCTTCCGGTCCTTGACGAGGAGGACGCGAAAGAGTTGGGCGGCCCGATCACGCTTACTGAAATACGGGCGGCCATTAATAATATGGCTCGGAATAAAACGCCCGGGGTGGACGGGTTACCGATAGAATTCTACCAGCAGTTTGCAGACAGCTTGGCGCCCAGACTGCTGGTGGTGTACACGGAGGCTTATGAGTCGGGGGGTTTGCCAGGATCCATGAGGGAGGCTTTGATTGTGCCGCTCCTAAAGCCCGGCAGGGACGCAACAGATGTGAGGTCTTATCGCCCGTTGTCCATGCTGACGGTGGACTATAAAATCTTGAGTCGGATTTTGGCCACCAGGCTGGCTCCACACATGACGGGCCTAGTACACAGGGATCAGGCAGGGTTTATCCCCACGAGGAGCACGGCGTTGAATATCCGTCGCCTGGTTGGGATAATGGACGCCGTTCTGGACGAGGATGGGGCCCAAGCGGTCTTATCAGTGGACATTGAGAAGGCGTTCGATAGTTTGGAGTGGGTCTTCCTGGATGGAGTGCTGGAGAGGTTCGGCATAGGTGATGGGTTCCGCCGGTGGACGAAGGTTTTGTACTCCTCAGCGACGGCGCGGGTACGTTTGGGCGGTTTGGTGTCTGCGGCATACCCGGTGGGTAGGGGCACGAGACAGGGGTGCTCCCTTTCCCCCCTCCTGTTCGCTCTGGCGATGGAACCCTTGGCGGTCCACGCCAGGTCGGGCGACAGATACGCGGGGATAAACGGCGGCGGGCGGCTACATCACATCTCGCTATATGCGGATGACCTGTTACTGTACTTAGATAACACGGAGCGAGCCCTGGAAGGAGCAATGGACCTGCTGTCGGAGTTTGGCCAGTTGTCGGGCCTTAAGGTCAACTGGACGAAGACCTGTGTGTTCCCGCTGAGAGCGGAGTCGCCCCGCCCTGCTCGTGACTTGGGGGTGGTCTGGGAGCCATCTTGCTTCACTTATCTGGGAGTCCGTATCTACCATGTGACCACGGACCTATTGGAAGGCAATATTGGTCGGTGCGTACGGGCACTGAGGGGCAGCATGTCCTTTTGGTCGACCCTCCCGCTGACGGTACTAGGTAGGATTGCTCTATTGAAAATGGTGGTGCTCCCCCGACTCCTGTACTACTTCCGGACGCTTCCCATTTGGATTCCTCAGAGGATCTTTAGGGACCTGAGGACGATGGTTATCGGTTTCCTATGGGGACATGGCCGCCGTAGAGTAGCTCTGAGTACGTTGCTACGCCCCAAGATTGAGGGGGGGATGGCTGTTCCTGATTTTGAACTGTATTATTTGGCGGCGCAACTCCAGGTTCTCACGCAACATGTGGCCCGGGTGTTTAGGGGGCCGGAGGCTGATCGAGAGTTGGGGATACAGCGCCACGTGCTGTCTTACATCATTATGCAGCAGAGGCTGGAGCTGCGGGGCCTCACAATGGAGGAACGGACGCTTAGGCTGTGCTGGCAGAGGAGTCTTAGGAGGGCGAGGGCGACTCGGCCCTATGCGCCGGAAATTCCGATTGGCATGCTGACGGCCCTACCACACGGAGGCGATTGGTCTCCTTTGCTGGAATGGGAGGAGGCGGGACTTCAGGTGGTGGGAGACCTGTATGTCGATGGGACATTGGTGCTCTTCGAAGTGCTTCAGGAGCAGTTTGGGCTGTCTGATGGGGGGTTTCTATTGCATGCGGCGGTGGTGGCGGCTATACAGAAGCACTGCAAGGGCGGGCTCATAGAACCGGACACAACTATGGCGTGCCAGTATGTGGTGATGGCAGCGGGCACCTTTAAGGCTGTGACCTGCCTCCATAACAGGATGTTGCACGAGGGACTGGAACCACTCCAGGGGCTCAAAGCGAAATGGGAGGAGAGTGTGGGCAGGCCCATTCCGGACACGGTGTGGAGCCAAATTTTGCGGCGCACGTGGAAAGGCACGAGGAATGCGCGTTTCCAACAAGTGCATTTCTTTGTGCTACATAGGGCCTATTTGACTCCGGAAAAAATACGGCGATACTTCCAGGTGCAGGACGCACGGTGCCCGGGGTGTTCGTCTCCGGAGGCGGACATGGATCATTTGTTTTGGGGCTGCCCGCATTTGGAAGCCTATTGGGCAAAGGTAGGGGACCTCCTAAACGAAGTGACCGACAGGGAGGTGGATTTCGACATGGCGGCGTGTCTGTTGCTCTGGTTCCCGCACACCAAACACACTAAGGTGACGAGCAAATTTATTGACCTGGGTCTGATACTGGCACAAAGAGAGATCTCATGGCACTGGAAGTCCAAGGGCGGGCCGTCAGCGAGGAGGTGGAAGAATGAATTGTTACGGTGGTCTGAATGTGAGAGTGTGCTCCGAATGAAGCAGGCTGTCAAGCTTGGTAATGAGAAAGCCTTGGATGCAGCGCGTGCATGGGAATTGGTGGTGCAAGCCTTGCGTGACTTGTTAGTAGAAGATGAGGACTGAGTGGATGGGACCTGTGGACACTGCGAGGCGTACTAACTCAGAATTGTCATTGACACTGTAGCGAGATCCATGCTGCACTTCAGACTAGGACACACACACCGTTAGCAGTTGCCAGGGAGGGGACACTGAGGGGTTGTTTAGTGGGAGTTCGGGGTGGGCCGGAAGCCAGGGGATTGGTGGACCGCGAAGGCGATGCTGCGCTGGGAAGGGCCTGAGGAGCGTAGGAGATGAGTGGGAGGTGGCAGAGGGGCATGGGTCAGGCATGGCAGGCCCCACAGAGCGCGGGGCGGGCCTCGAAACGGTTAGTAGCCTTGTGGGACACTCACCGTGATGCCTTCCTGCTACCTAGGATACCTAGGATACAACGCCGCCCGGCCTCCGGGATGCGGGCTGAATGGCTGTGTATGTTGTACGTTTTAATGATTGACCGGGGGGACGTTACGAGTGGACTGGTTGATCCATTGTATCCTGTGGTTTCTAATTCTGCAATAAAAATAAATTTAAAAAAAAAAAAAAAACATTCCCCTGCTGAGAACCCTTCCTATGCCGGACCTCAATTTGGAAAGGCTGCAAAGCCAAGAACCAACGCAGGATCCGGTCATTGTTTCCTTTGTTACGTTGGAGCCAGGTCAAGGGAGCATGATCAGTATACAACACAAATGGTCTCCCCTCGAGATAGTACCTCAGCTTTTCCACTCCCCATCGGACAGCCAGGCATTCCTTTTCAATCGTTGAATACGCCCGTTCCCTAGGAAACAGCTTACGGTTGATCAAGAGAATAGGCCTCTCAGCCCCTTGGTCATCCTCCTGGGAAAGAACCGCTCTGATGCCAACCCCCGAAGCATCTGTCTGTAGTATGAATGGTTTAAGGAAATCAGGGGAAATGAGGACAGGGGAAGAAGTCAGAGCATCCTTCAAGGCTTGGAAAGCCGAAGTGTGAATGACAGAGGGGGTTGGGAGTGATGAGGACTTCACAGTTTTACCCAGGAGGTCAGTGAGAGGACCGGCCAGATTTGCAAATTGAGCAATGAATCGGCGGTAGTAACCTACCAATCCCAAGAAAGCCCTGAGCTCTTTTTTGTAGAAGGGTAGGGTAATGCCTTAATGGCTTCGAGTTTTTCAGTCTGAGGTTTAATCCGACCGTCCCCTAGAAGGTAACCCAGATACTTGACTTGTTGAAAAGCAATTCGAGATTTTTTTGCATTGATATGCAAATTGGCATCCTTCAGACTAGACAATACGTTCCCAAGATGTTTCAGGTGGTCATCCCAGGTCTTACTAAACACTACTATATCGTCTAAATAAGCCGATGCATAGTGCAAGTGAGGTGCCAGTAGTGTGTCCATAACCCTCTGAAACGTTGCTGGCGCCCCATGCAACCCAAAGGGAAGTACTGTAAAGTGGAAATGACCAGAAGGAGTGGAAAAGGCCGTTTTTTCCCTATCTTTAGGAGCAAGGGGTATCTGCCAATATCCCTTGGTGAGGTCTATGGTGGTTATATAACGAGCCTCGCCAAGGCGTTTCAGAAGTTAATCTACCCTAGGTAAGGGGTAAGCATCTTATTTAGACACCCTATTAACGGCCCTGAAGTCGATACAAAAACAGATGCTACCATCAGGTTTCGGCACCAATACCACTGGTGAGCACCAGTTGCTGTGGGAAGGGACTATGATCCCAGATTTTAACATATTTTGTACCTCGGCCTGGAATGCCAGTCGTCTTGCCTCTGGGATCCGATAGGGTTTTTGCTTTACAACTGCATTTGGAAGAGTAGGTATGAAGTGTTCTGCCAAGTGTGTGCGGCCTGGTTGGTCCGAGAACACTTCCGAATATAACAAAAGCAGGGACATAACCTCTTTTTGTTGTGCAGCAGAAAGATCAGGATTGATAGGGGCATCCTTGACTGTATGGTTCGTGTCGGATACCGAAGAGACCACATTGACGGTCTGTGGGGGTTTACCTAACCATTTTTTTAGAATGTTGATATGATACATTTGAGTTTTGCCTCTTCCTAACATTACCAGGTATGTAGTGCGTCCTGATTTCCTCACAATTTTGAAGGGTCCTTGCCACTCCTTCATTTTATGCGTAGAGGAGGGTAACAAAATCAGAACCCAATCGCTGACATCTAGTACTCTCCATTTTGTACCTCGATCATAAAGGGTTTTCTGCTTGGCTTGGGCTATGGCCAAATGATCGTGGGCAAGCGTTCTGAGTTTATGTAACCTGGTCTGCAGTTGACGGGTATAATCCAACAAGGCCTCAGCTTCCTGTACTCCCTCAGCTTCCCAACTGTCTTTCGGTATTTCAAGAAGTGTTCTAGGGGGTCTTCCGAACAGTAGCTCAAATGGAGAAGTCCCTAGGCTGGACTGTTTCTGACTACGAAGTACAAAGAGGGCAAAAGGTAGTAACTGGTCCCAGTTCTTTCCATCCCCAGACAGGAGTTTTTTTAATGTTAGTTTGAGGGAGCCGTTGTATCGCTCAACCAACCCGTCTGTCTGGGGGTGATACACAGATGTTTTAATGTGTTTGATGTTCAATTGCACGCACACCTGTTGCATCAAACGGGAAACAAATGGGGTGCCCTGATCGGTAACAATTTCCCTTGGAAAACCCATACGAGAGAATACTTCCACTAACCTCTGGGCTATCGCTGCTGAAGTAGCTGCCTTAAGAGGGAAAGCCTCAGGATATCGTGTAGCATAGTCAAACAACACAAGGGCATACTGGTGTCCTCTGGATGACTTAGGCAAAGGGCCGATTAAGTCCATACCTATTCGATCAAATGGAACCCCGATAATGGGCATGGGTACCAAAGGGACCGGAGGAGGAGTGTAGGGGTTCCGTTTCTGGCATATTCTACACTCCTGACAGTATTTCTGGACTTGGGCGTATATTCCGGGCCAAAAAAAATGTCTCAATATGGACTGTCCCGTTTTTTCCACCCCAGAGTGACCAGCCAAAAGATGGGCATGCCCAAAAAACAATATCTGGTCACGAAAGTCGTTCGGGACCAACAGTTGAGGCTCTGCGTCAGCTTTAGCGAGCCGATAGAGTAGGCCGTTTTTCTCAACAAATGTAGGATAACTTGTAGTGGATGGATCTTGTCTACTTCGTGTGACCTGCCATGCATTGGTGAGACTTGCGTCATTCAATTGGGCGGTCCTAAAATGGGTGTCCCTGGCCCAGGGTTCTGAAGCTAACAAGGAATCACGGGGAAGAGACGGGTTTTGGAGAGTGTCTAACAACAGTGTATTAAAGGAGGGATTATCTGTCCCTATAATTATGGGCTCTGGTAGTCCAGACATAACCCCTACGGTGACTTCCATACCTTTCCCTGAGGGTGTATACAACGTGACTCTGGCTACAGGATATTCCTTGACGTCCCAATGGACACAACGAATGTTGACATGTTTCCCCGGGATGAGAGAAGTTTGGTCTACCAGCTCCTCTCTTATAACCGAGTGTTTACATCTGGAATCCAACAACGCCCTTATACTGGTACCGTTAAGAGAAACTCTTACATAGAAAGTGGTTCCCGTTTCTTGGGCGTACAGGATGGACCTGGGGGCATAGCTCACATCCATGGGTTCATCTTCTCTTTCCTTTTTTTTTTCGACAGTATCGTGCAATATGACCCCACTCTCCGCAGTCATAAGATTGGGGTCCAGAGTTTAGCAGTTCAGGTCGTTGGAACCGTACCCGTGGTGGTTCTGGCACAGGTTTTTGAAGTTTTTTTTCAGGTTTGAGGGGCGGTAATGTCTTGGTAGGTTTATCAGGTTCCCTCATGTAGGGCTTACCCTGAGCCCGGGCATAACAAGTCGCCATTTCTATGGCGTGCTCTAATGTTAATCCCGCATGTTGTTTAAGCCACCTTTGAGTGCAATAGGGGAGTGCTTCGATAAACTGTTCAAGATACACTTTGTTCATAATGGCGTCAATGTTAGCTTCATGGGGATTTAACCATAGATCAGCAGCTTCCTTCAACTTGAAGAACAAAGTCTTGGGTAGATCCCCGGGAGACCCTTTTTCTTGGCGGAAGCGTAGTCGATGGGTTTCCTCGTCTACCCCCAACCTATCGAGGATATATTGTTTCACCACTGCGTAAGCGGTGGTACCATCTCGGTTTACTGTCTGGTATGCTGCCTGGGCTTCACCAATCAATAGGGGCGCCAAATAAAAAGGCCACCTATCCCCAGGCCATGAACTGGCTCCCGCGGCTCTCTCGAAATTCAGAAAGAAGGCAAGGGGGTCCTCTCCTGGACTGAATTTCTGTAGCGGAACAACCGTGCCTGGGGGTGGGGCTGTAGCCCTTCCTTGACCTAACACGGTCATTAATTGAGTTTGTCCTTCTGCCAGCTTTAGTATGTTATCCGACTGGCTCTGGATGGCTTGGGAAAAAGCAGTCCGATCTGCTTCCATTTGGGACAATATGGTTTCCATTCTGTATCGGATGGCGTGGTTCCTTGTAGACTCCTATCTGGCTCGCCACTTGTGAGGGTTGGGGTTGGGATAATGAGAGACGCTACGAACTGAGGTCTGGGAGTAACCGTTTTATTCGTAGGTACAGTACTTTTGGTTTCTCTAATGCTCAAGGGTGTATGTAGTACAAGGTCCAACAAGGCACACGATACAACAGTCCGGGTTTCCCTCCTCTGTTAGTTCCCGTCTTGGCTTTCCTTGGCGTCGTCTCCGATCCGGACGTAGGCTCGAGAGAAAAGGAAAGAGACAGCCGTATTAGTGGCTGGGACCGCTTTTAACGAATGTGAGGGGGGCAGGTGAGTGAGGGATCACCAGGGTACTACCACCTTCTACATCAACCTTTTGTGTGTTGGCGGAAACAGTGCACGGCGCTAGTGACCACCCTCAGGCTACCCCGTCCCACCCCGTGGTTTAAACAAACCCTGAAAACGCCCTCGTACCTTGTGGAGCCACACTTCTCCCCTGGAAGTGTGGCAGGGCGGCTCGCGGTACCGTTGGCCTCCTGGCTTGTCGAGTCTCTGCTCCGGAGGTCCTAGTAGTGGTTCTTCGGCACTTCCTTCTTCTTCGTCTTTGGCGTTCTCCTCGTGGGTCGGCTCCTCTCCTAGAGGTTCCGCGCCGACAGACAGAGACGGGGCTTCCTTAAACGCCCCCGGCTCTTCTGATTGGGTTGGTGCACACGACAGCCCCTCTCCTGATTGGCTGACTGTCTGGAACGCCGGGGAACACACCCCCAGCGTCACAGAAGGCAGGTCCAGTGACGGGGTCAGCGAAGGCAGAGCCGAGGAAATCCAGGAAACGTCCAAGGGATCCTGCGGACGGGGTGGAAATGGACAAACGTTAGCAGGTACACCCCGTCCGTCCGAGTCAGGGACCGTGACCTCTGGACACACTGCACTACCCTTTACCCTAAAACCCTACCCCCAGCACGACCCCCTACAGTACACAAACACCATTGCACCGCCCTAAACCTTAAATCTACCCCAGCACCACCCCCTACACTACCCAAAAACCACTGCACTACCCTAAACCCTAAAACACTACCCCCAGCATGACCCCCTACACTACCCAAAAACCACTGCGGTACCATAACCCTAAAACACTACCCCCGGCACGACCCCCTACACTACCCAAACAATACTGCACTACCCTAAACCCTTAATTTGCCCCCAGCACGACCCCCTACACTACCCAAACACCACTGCACTACCCTAAACCCTAAAATACTACCCCTACACTACACAAACACCACTGCACTACCCTAAAACCTAAATCTACCACCAACACGACCCCCTACTCTACACAAACACCACTGCATTACCCTAAACCTACTCCCAGCACAACCCCTACACTACACAAACATCACTGCACTACCCTAAACCCTAAAACACTACCCCCTACACAAACACCACTGTAGTACCCTAAACCACTACCCCAGCACAAACCCGCAGACACTACACAAACACCACTACACTACCCAAAATATACCCCCAGCACGACCCTCTACACTACACAAACACCACTGCACTACCCTAAATCTACCACCAACATGACCCCCTACTCTACACAAACACTACTGCATTACCCTAAACCCTAAATCTACTCCCAGCACAACCCCTACACTACACAAACATTACTGCACCACCCTAAACCACTATCCCTACACCACTGCACTACCCTAAAACACTACCCCCAGCATGACCCCCTACACTACACTAACACCATTGCACTACCCTATACCCTATATCTACCCCCAGCACAACCCCCTACACTACCCAAATATCACTGCACTACCCTAAACCCTAAAACACTACCCCAGCACAACCCCCTACTCTACAAAAACATCACTGCACTACCTTAAACCCTAAATCTGCCACCAACACGACCCCCTACTCTACACAAACACCACTGCATTACCCTAAACCCACTCCCAGCACAACCCCTACACTACACAAACAGCACTACACTACCCTAAAACACTACTCCCAGCACAACCCCCTACACTACACAAACACCACTGCACTACCCTAAACCCTAAATCTGCCACCAACACGACCCCCTACTCTACACAAACACCACTGCATTACCCTAAACCCACTCCCAGCACAACCCCTACACTACACAAACAGCACTACACTACCCTAAAACACTACCCCCAGCCCAAACCCGCAGACACTACACAAACACCACTGCGCTACCCTAAACCCTAAATATACCCCCAGCACGACCCCCTACACTACACAAACACCACTACACTACCCTAAACCCTAAAACACTGCTCCCGGCATGTTCCTACACTACCAAAACACCACTACCCTACCCTAAACCCTGAAACACTACACCCGGCACTACCCCCATACACTACCCAAACACCATTTCACCGCCCTAAACCTTAAATCTACCCCAGCACGACCCCCTACACTACCCAAACACCACTGCGCTACCATAACCCTAAAACACTACCTCCAGCATGACCCCCTACACTACCCAAACACCACTGCGCTACCATAACCCTAAAACACTACCCCCGGCACGACCCCCTACATTACCCAAACACCACTGCGCTACCCTAAACCCTAAAACACTACCCTACACTACACAAATACCACTGTACTACCCTTAACCCTAAAACCCTACCCCCAGCACGACCCTCTACAGTACACAAACACCATTGCACCGCCCTAAACCTTAAATCTACCCCAGCACCACCCCCTACACTACCCAAACACCACTGCATTGCCCTAAACCCTAAAACACTACCCCTACACTAAACAAACACCACTGCACTACCCTAAACCCTACAACACTACCCCCAGCACGACTCCCTACACTACCCAAGCACCACTGCGCTATCCTAAACCGTAAAACACTACCCCAGCACAACCCCCTACACTACACAAATTCCACTGCACTACGCTAAACCCAAAAACACTACCCCAGCATGACCCCCTACATCATGAGGAATGTATGCAGTGCCTCGTTTCATATCCTCCTTTCAAACATGTCTGTTTGCAGTTTTATGGTTTCGCTTTTAGCATAGTTTGTTTCCGTGCCTCTAGACTGAGAAAAAGTATTTCACTAGAGCGATGTCACATAATTGAGCCCCCCGTTTGGTTATAATCATTGGTTGATTTCCATATCTGGATCGCATAACTGGTCTGTCATCTGCCAACCAGGCTACACCACATAGTGAATAGTGAAATTATTTTGAAAGCGAAACAGTTTGTTACTACCACCAGCATATATTTTTTCCCCCGTTTGGTTATAAACATTGGTTGATTTCCATATCAGGATCGCATAACGCTAAGCGCGTACACGAGCCTCCAAGTAAATTGTAGTAAGATCACAGAGCCCGTATCTAGTGACTGCGTCTCGCACATGCGCAGTACTGACCGCATACACGGCGCATGCGCTGGTTATTAGTTCCACCGACAGCGGGGCTAACACACCTGGCAGTCCCCTCGGAACTCCGGAAAATACTTTTTTGGGCATCCTAGCATATCCGGCCTGGAGGTACCTTTAACTATCAATTAACAGCAGATCAACACCACCCAAGGTGTATAAATAGCACACGCCAATGGCTTGTTCACCATTCCAGCGGAGCCGCGTATGGAGACACATCGATATCGACTCCCATTGAGTCCGTGAGTATGGTATTGAGCGTAGTTTGACTACAAGACCCCTAAGTAAGTAAATAACCATGCTCACTACAGCTATTATTTTTAGATTGCAGAGTTCACCCCACACGTTCAGGAGGCTCATGAAGTTAGCTACACTATTGAAACAAGTATGCCTATAATGCTTTTCCCTGTTTTCTCCTTAACAAGTTTTTCTCCATCACATCAATAGAGTGTGTGTTTTCTGTTACTTGTGTGTCTGTCATGTCTGTCGTTTTTTACAGGGTTATTTTCTTCACTTGTAGTATGACCACCACTACTCAGTAAGCACAACCAGCATGACGTTTTTTCTAGGTGACTGCACCTGCTAAATGTCTTCGAGAGCATTATTGATGTTCTTCCTCATTTTTCCTTAGGTAATGCAACTTGCATATTACTATGGATATACCGCTGTAGGTACATTATAGCCTATAGGTCACATAATTTTCACTTTTTGTAAATATTAAATACAGATTTTACATAGTTAAACTTGAGTAAGGTGGGGAATTTGTGCACCCCATCTTGAAGGAGTTGATCTCCGAAACATGTTGACGCACACATGAGGTGATGTACATAATCACGACATAAACACCTCCCACTTCACATTTTTTAATAGTACCAGCCTGGGGGCCTAATTAAAAGTTTCTTAGTCCTACCCCACGAGCCAGGTACTTTTTACTCTTTCACTCACCCCACCACTCACAATAATATAAAAATACCCTCAGACGCACCATACATAGTCATTGAATAAAGTGCTCCTGCGTAGTCGTAGGTCGCAGCACGCCGCATCCCGTAGAGGGGTGCGAAGACCCCTATGATGAAGCATGACACCAAGGGTCCTTTTAAAAAACACGAAGTGCTCCCCACCACAGTGAGGAACACTTCCAAACACCACAAGGTGGATTCTCTTTGTTTATGTAAACATAATTGAGCCCTCCATTCAGACCTATGAAAGTGCCTCAGTCCTTTTTCAAAGGTTTGTCACGGATATTTCTGCAGGCAGTTTGTGCAAATGTAGAAATTATTCAGAATATGCTAAGCAGTAGCACAGTTGAACTCTGATAGATCACTCACCACTTAAACCGTAAGGCAGGTGTAAAAAGGGGCGTGGCCTCGGACCACCTCTCTGCAACGCAGCTCTGTGGCGCTTACTGGAGGTACCTGGTGGGCTACTTGGACCCCAGGGACCCTGAAGATTCAAGGGGACTTAATCCCCCAACTTAAAATGCGCCACGGGCGCGTTTGCACATTGGTGAAGGAAGGGGACTGGGCCTAAAGTGACATGTCTGCAAACACACCCTGTGGCGTGTTTTAAGTTGGGGAATTAATTCCCCTTCAATCCTGAGGGCCCCTGCGGGCCAACTAGCCCACCAGGTACCTCCAGTAAGCGCCAGAGGCCTACGTTGCAGAGAGGTGGTCCAGGCTATGCCCCTTTTTACACCTCTTTGCAACACAGCTCTGTGGCGCTTACTGGAGGTACCTGGTGGGCTAGTTGGACTCTAGGAACCCTCAGGATTCAAAGGGACTTAATCCCCCAACTAAAAACGTGCACGGGGCTTGTTTCCACAGTGGTGAAGGGAGGGGGAGGGCCTGAGGTGATGTGTTCAAACACGCCCTGTGGCACCTTTTAAGTTGGGGAATTGATTCACCTTCAATCCTGAGGGCCCCTGGGGGCCAACTAGCCCACCAGGTACCTCCACTGCGCAAACACGCCCTGAAGCGCATTTGAGGAGGTAGTTTTAATCCCCCTGCCCTATCATGTACCAGGGCCTTACAGAGGAGGTTATTCTAAACACATGGATACCCCAACGCATAGTGTTCCCTAGTGTATGTAGGTGTTTTCACTGTATTCTAAGTGTATTTTAGCACACCACTGGCTCTGGGCTTGTTTTTTTCTAAAAATTCACGTGGCTGCATGACATAATTTTTGTGTACCAGTCCTCTTCAGGTAACTATTTTTTTTTAAAAACTTTATTTATTGAAGCATCACTCAAAAAGCACATGGTATATTCTCAATACATCCGTATCAAGCAATGACATCGCTGTAAATAGATAACGTAACTAGTTTGTACAATGTAACAATCTTTAGCCGCATACAAAACCCAAATTATCAGTGATTGGGTAAAAACGCCACATACATTAATCCATTCTTTTGAGGTAATAGCAGAATAATCAAAAACCAAGGTTTATACAATAAGGCAAAATCATTAACACAGCATGCAATAACTCTGAGGCTTGCTCCGTTTGAGACCGTAGATATTCCCTAATGGGGGCCCAGATGTCTTTGGGCCTAGAAGAGGACGGTAGTTCTTCAGAATACAATTCTAATTGTTTCTGGCAATATGCCATATCTTTGAGCCACAAATTTACATTTGGTTTCAGTTTACTATCCCACGTGAATAATCTTTTGGCTAACAACAAGGCCACTCGCACAAACCGACCTACTAACGATTTACATTGAGGGGTGTGGTTCAGTAAGCATTCTAAGGCGTACATTGCAGTGTCTGGCCCGTCATGTTGTGTAACAGTGCAGTGACTTGCTCTCAGTATCTGAATGTCGCCCCACATTGCCATGCCAAGTGCACAAAGTCAGCCTCATCCCATCCACATCTTTTACAGCAAGGCGAGTCGCGCAGTCCCAGCTTATGCAACTTCAGTGGGGAGTAATAAAACTGATGTATATATTTAACGTGAATGATGCGGAGGTTGTTATTAGACGTTAATCTCCCCGTCAATGTGCATATGTGTTCCCATACTGCCTGTGTAAGTGGAGATGTCCGTATCGAATTCCAGCGGGTCAAGCTCTTATTGTGTCCTGCTGCCGTGTCTCCCTGTATAGCTTTATATAATTTCGTTATCAGTTTCTTCCGATTAGGAGCGACTATCGGCGTCTGTAACGCCTCGGACACTTGTAGTTCATTAGGGAATGTAGTGTAATGAGCCTTCATCGCCTGACGCAAGCGGAAGCAAGTAAAATGCAAGAGTGGTGTGGGATGCTGTACGTAAGCAAAGTCGTTATCAGTTACATATTTCCCGTCTATGTAGAGGTCTCCCACTAGTGTTACACCCACTTCCTGTAGTGTCAGCATTGGGCCACGGTTCTGCGCTACCGAAATAGCGGTGTGCCCATGCAACGGCAGAGCAGGTGCATACAGTGGAAGTCTATTGGTTTTCCTCCCGATTTCCTGCCATGCCCTCCCCATGACGTCGATCGTGTTAATCTCCTGTTTGGGCGTATGGCGTTGGACATGAGTAAGAATACCTTTTAGTGGCATGGGGTAGGCATCTCCCTCCTCTACTGCTACATGAGGCAAAAAATCATGTGGTTTGAACCAAAACATAAGCATATTGTGCCTGACTCCACAGATAATACATGTAAAAGTCCGGAGCATGAAGAAGAGGCACCGCCATTTTACAGAATCAAATGCTTTCGCCGCATCAAGAAACACGGCAACTGCAGGTAGGTCAGGATTCAACACATCAAGCATAGCAAATATAGTGCGCAGGTTGAGGGAGGTGGAGCGCTCAGGAATAAAACCAGACTGGTCGGGGAGTACTAAGAGGGGCATGAGGGGCTGCAATCGAGTGGCTAACACTTTCGCTAGGATTTTTGCATCCAGATTTATTAGCGAAAGGGGGCGGTATGATTCACAACTCATCTGGGGCTTGTCTTTCTTCAGCAGAGTAATTTTGAGGGCCTGTCTGATGGTGGGGGGAAGGTGGCCAGTGCCATGGGCTTCAGCATGAATCTCCAACAGATGAGGAATGAGAAGGTCCGTGTAGCGCTTGTAAAATTCCACAGTGAGGCCATCGGGCCCTGGAGCCTTATTGTTGGGAAGAGATAGTATGGCCTCCCTAATGTCTTTATCATCTATGCCCCCTTCTAGATATTTCCTGTGGCCATCGGTTAGCCACCCGCTTCAGGTAACTATTGATAATCTTGGGACTCGGGTATAGAGCCCATATGATCATGGTATCTAGGCAGTAGCTCCTTTTGCTTTGGTTGTCTAGGCCTGGTTAGTCAGACACATTTACCACCAGTACCCGTCTGAAAAAGTTGTGGGCACAGGATGATTTTGTAACTAGGCCTCTTTCTGCTCCTCTGTTGGTTCTTTCTGCACATGTCTTGCTTCTTCCTGCACTTTCCTTCGTCTTTGTGGACTTCTGTTACTTCTTTCTGCATTTCTTTTGCTTCTTTCTGTGCATTTTTTCTTCTTTCTTCACGTGTCCTACCTCTGTAGGCATCGTTAGAAACTAGCATTTGAAAAACATTTGAAATTCACTGAAAAAAACATAGGTTTCAGGCATGTTATAGTTAGCAATTAGCATTTAAAAAAACCTTAGAAATTCACTGAAAAAAACATAGGTTTCAGTGGCGTTATAGTTAGCTGGACATTTCACTCACACAAAACCATAGAAATTCCTCTGTTATAGTTAGTTCTGCTGACTATAACTTGCGCCTCTGTACTGCACTGCTGATGATGTCACATATATCACTCATGACATGGACAGTGACATCACTGATATCTCAAATGACATCTCAAATGACATCTCAAATGACATCTCAAGTGACATCACTGATGACATCATCCATGTGATAAATTGAAGCATCTTCTCACACCCTAATATAACCTTTGATACACCCACTCTAAATTACAGACTGCCATTCTCAAAACCATAGACACTCCAACAGCAATAACTACATACACATTCACTGATTTTTAGGTTTACACACACATCCACTCACTCACCTGTACAGTCACTCGTACTTATGGTCACTCCGTACAGGACTATCATATGCACTCATACACCTATGTAAACACTCACACACCACCACTCCTCCATAGAGGTACTCACACACCTAGTCAGTCATGCAAATAATTAATCACACTGCCATTTACTCACCTATACAGTTATACACACACCAGCTCAAATACTCATACGAATACTAGCACATTCTTACGCTCTTATACAATCACTGATACAAGCACACACCCACCCATGCAGCCACTCTCAGAATCACACACTCTCACTTATAGCCATTTATATACTCCAACACACATATATACTGCCTTTCACATATATACTGCCTTTCACATGTCATTACTCACTCATGTACCACTGAGATATACATTCACTCACAAACATGGCCATACAAACAGTCACCCACCCATGTAGTCCATCACAGATGCACTCTTGAAACCATGCAGCCAGTGAATCACCCACTCCCACATCTATGCACAGAGTCGCACACCCCACCAACATAAACACTCGGGCACCCATGAAGATACTCAGACAACCAATCAATAACACATAGACACTCATGTAGCTATTCACAAACCCATGTAGCCGGTTACACACCAACAGAGATTCACACAGTTTAGTCACTAACCCATGCATTCAGTAAGATACGTTTAATCACTCACTTATAGTCAGTCACGCACCTACTAAATCATCCATTCAGACACTTATACACCGACTCATTCTTCAATATGCCTTTCCCTATATATATTAAACATATTTAAACTTTACAGAAACCCAGTCACTGGATGATGTCATCAGTGATGTCATTTGAGATGTCATCAGTGATGTCAATGACCATGTCATGAGTGATGTAATATGTGACGTCATCAGCAGTGCATTGCAGGTGCGCTGAGTTATAGTTAGCAGAACTAACTATAATCGAGGAATTTCTATGGTTTTGTGTGAGTGAAATGTCCAGCTAACTAGAACACCCCTGAAACCTAAGTTTTTTTCAGTATATGTATGTGTGTGTATGTGTATGTATATATATATATATGTATATGTATATGTATGTATATATATATATATATATATATATATATATATATATATATATATATATATATTCACTGAAAAAACCATAGGTTATAGACCATATATAGTTAGGAATTAGCATTTACAAAACCTTAATTTACTCGCACAAAACCATTGAAATTCGCATATATAGTTAGTTGCACTAACTATATATCACGCACCCGCAATCCACTGCTGATGATGTCACATATTACATCATTCATGACATGGTCAGTGACATCACTGATGACATCACTGATGACATCTCAAATGACATCACTGATGACAACACCCAGTGACTGTATGTTTCTGTAAAGTTAAAATATGTCTTACATATTGAAGAATGAGTGGATGTATAAGTGTCTGGATGAAGGATTTAGTAGGTGCATGACTGACTGTATGAGTGAGTGATTTAATGAGTCTCACTGAGTGCATGGGTTAGTGACTAAACTGTCTTAATTTGTGCATCATTATGTCTGTTGTTCTGTAAACTGCTGCATGTGTTGATCAGTAGCTATATGAGTAACTATATGGGTTATTGTTTGGTTGCCAAAGTATTTGTATGGGAGACTGAGTGTGTGTGGGTGGCTGGGAGGTGTGTGACTCTGTGCATAGATGTGTGAGTAGTTGATTCACTATATGTATGGGTTCAAAAGTGCATGTGGAAACAGCTGTATGGGCGGTTGACTGTCTGCATGAGTGTATTGGTGATTGAATGGATTCTCAGTGCTGTATGTCAAAGTAAGTACGTATGTAAAACACAGTACATGTGAGAGTTGACATATATAAATAACTGTGCATAAGAGCCAGTGAATGTGTGAGTGGCTGTATGGATCATTGAGAACTTGTATCAGGGATTGTATAAGAGAGTAAATATGTGTTAGTATATGTTTGAATAAGTAAGGTGTGTATAACTGTATAGTTGAGGAAATGGAGGTGTGATTGATTCTTTGCATGACTGACTAGGTGTGTGAGTAACTCCATGGATGAGTGACAGTCTGTGAGTGTCTGTTTACACTGATTGTATCTAAGGTTATATTAGAGTCTGAAGAGGTTCATTGTATTATCACATAAATGATATCATCAGTGATGTGATCAGTAATGTCAAATGAGATGTCATCAGTGATGTCATCAGTGATGTCACTGACCATGTCATGAATGATGTAATATGTGACATCATCAGCAGTGGATTGCGGGTGCGCGATATATAGTTAGTGCAACTAACTATATATGCGAATTTCAATGGTTTTGTGCGAGTAAATTAAGGTTTTGTAAATGCTATTCCCTAACTATATAAGGTTTAAAACCTATGGTTTTTTCAGTGAATTTTCAAGGTTTTGTAAATGCTAATTCCTAACTATATATGGTCTATAACCTATGGTTTTTTCAGTGAATTTCAATGGTTTCTTAATAGCAAATATCAAAAGCTGTAAAATGTCAAGTACGTGGTAGGTAAACAATTTTTCGTATTTATGCATGCTGATGTGCTTTGAACGCTGCCCCCCCCCCCCCTCCTCTTTTCTTTTAGGAGTATTCTCTGTTTGCATATAGTGAAGGATAGGTAACACAGGCCTTTGCCCCTGTTGTAATCCGTTGTGCCTGCTTCCCTCTCCATTTGATTGATTGTTATCCTAGCATTTATTGTTTTGGAATTGGTTCTCTTTGGTTCATTCTCTATTTACAAACAAGCACAGAGTCGCAATACTCTGTTTAGTCTTTGCAGATAGTGAAAAATCGTTAAAAAAACAAAAGGAACCAAGCAAAATCAGTAGGCCACTAATGGGATCTCTTTTTGACCTCGCTAAAATAGAAACATAATGAACAACCCCTCATGACAAATACGAAACTAGTGAGAGGAACTGAGCTCGACACCATGATAGCTGCAAGACAGCTCGGCTCCGCCGCCCACCCCACCCAAAATAACAACAAACACTATGCAAATATTATAAATATATACAACATACCAGCAAAGTAACAGGGTAAAACGTTTTATTAAATAACTATTTACATGGCAACCTGCTGCAACATCGATCCAAACAAGCCTTTGTATTTTGGGCTCAAAATAAACCATCAATAGTAAGATTTTCATAGGTGAGTGTAGGTTCATGGTTTTCCATCCACAGACTAAAAGCCTGGAGTGGGAGTGAAAGAACAATAACTAGGTAAGAAGGAAGGCAGAGGTTGTGGGAAGGACTCTGCATATGGTATGTTACTTGGTCCCTGAGATGCTTCGATGTCACTGCCTTGCACAAATGGCATAAGTCCTGGATGTGATGGTGATGCTCTCATGCTGACTCCAGCTTCAGTCTGAAACATCCAGAAACACTGTAGACTACCAATTCGATGACTTCCGGTGGAGCCCCAACGTGACCCGGTAGGGAAAAACTTGCCCTCCCCTCTTTTGACTGATGGTTCTTGTTACCTGTCCCCTCTGTTGTTATCTAACGGAACCTTTTTGGATTGCCGAGTGAGAAAAAAAAAGGTGGGGCTTTCATCATTTGGGAAAAAAAAATGTTTCAATCCAATGAAAAGTGTTATTTTTAGGTCATATGATCAAGCCTTCCATCAATAGGAAACCAAAAGTAAAATTAACCAATGAAAAGTTTTATAAACAAGTCACATGACCTGTTATGCGGCTTTGGGCTATAAAAAGCCTACAAAATCCGTTGGCCTGTGAGGCGGCGTCAGTAGCAGACCGATGTGCGAATAGGCCGAAGGCAGCACAACGCGCCGAGATCCGGATGGCACCGAGGTGGTGTCCAGCAAGTTTCACTGGTGTGGCCATCCTACAATGCTGCGCCGAAAGACGGCGTGGGGTGCCCGGGAGGGGGGAGGCGGCGCAAACGGGCCTCACCCTCCTCCCCAGGTGGAGGCTCCTCTGCTGCAGTGGGGCGCCCCTTAGCGTTTCAGTCGCCATTCAGTTGAATTGCGCCCGCTCTTGCGGCACTGTGCCTCATCCGCCATTCAGCTGAGTTGCGCCCGCTCTTGCGGCTACAGCGTCTCGCCCACCATCCAGCTGAATTGCGCTTACTCTTGCAGTGCAGCGAAAGGCGGCTGCAACAAGACTCTCAAAATGGCGGCCGGCTCTTTGGATTTGGGCCTGGTCCACTAAAATGGCCCTGGGACGCCTTGGAACTCGGACGCTTGCCTGCTAGGGCATGGGCCCCATTCACGAAAGATTCCCCTCTTTTGACTGATTGTTCTTGTTGCCTATCTCTTCTGTTGTCATTTAACGGAACCTTTTTGGACTGCCGAAAGAGGTTCTGGTCCGACCGCTGGTTGGTGGAGACATTTTGACTATATTCTGGACCTGCCCGGCCTTGCCCAAAATGGCGCCGGTATAAATGGGACTCGAAACTCCTTGTTGTGTACTGGTTGCCCAACCTTGATATCACGAGATACGTATGCAGTTTTGAAGCACATGGCGGGCGGGGACGAATACTGATTGAACATTTGGACATCCCTATTGATATTAAGTACTGATGTGTTATTGATTACTGTACTATTGAAAGTTCGAATTAACGTCACCCATGGTACTTGCCCGCAAATGTATATGTAGATAATTTTATTGTAACTGGCCCTGTCGTACTTTATTTATAAAATGTACGTCCACCGATTCCGCAACTGTTAGACACCTTAGTTCTTGCAACCTAATGGGTCGCCCGTTACGTTCTTCTACAGTGTAAATGTCCCCTCATCATATACAATTCCAGTTTGCTCCGTGGCCGGCCCTCGTGGTTATAGGCCCGTATTTGTATACTGACATTTTCACAATAAAGGTTTTTAAAACAAAACATGGTAGTAGTACCTAGATTGGTAAAGTTTTGAATAATAGCCACTGTTTTCGAATCAGTAAAAGGCAAGTGAAATAAAGCAGCCCGATTACATGAAGGTTAAAAGGTATAATACGCAGGAACGCAGTAAACATAAATGGTCAAGGGCTGTTGTGTTTTCCACTCCTGCAACATAAAGTGATCGATAAGAATCCGATATTCATGCCTATCAGCGACTAAGACAGCAGGCCGAGCCTCTTTTGTTCAACGGCTCCCTCATGGGACGAAGAAACGCCCTTTTTCTCGAAATAGGAATATTTTAAAGGCAGGACAGTTGTAAATTTCCCGGGAAAATACATTAGCCTGGAACATTGTTCGTGATAAACTGTAAATGCATCTGGGTCTTTTACTTTACAAGTCAGAGTGAGAAAAAAAAAGGTGGGGCTTTCATCATTTGGGAAAAAAAAATGTTCGAAAGCAATGAAAAGTTATTTTTAGGTCATATGACCAAGCCTTTCATCATTAGAATAACAAAAGTAAAATGAACCAATAAAAAGTTTTATTAACAAGTCACAAGACCTGTTATGCTTACGTTACGCGCTGCGCGCCGCGCTCTGGATCGTTTCCGGGAAGCTGCGCCTCGCGCACCGGAGCACTTCCGGGTGCGCTAACGCGGCGCGTCATATGACGCATTACGCGACAACGCAGGTCCAGAATATAGTAAAAATGTCTCCACCAACCAGCGGTCGGAACACAACCCCTTTCATCAGTCCAAAAAGTTCTGTTAAATGACAACAGAAGGGACAGGCTATAAGAACCATCGGTGAAAGAGGGGAGGGCAAGTTCTTCTCCACTGGGTCACGTTGGGGCTCCACCGGAACTGATCGAATTGGTAGTCTACAGTGTTTCTGGATGTTTCAGACTGAAGCTGGCGTCAGCATGAGAGCATCACCATCTCGTGGCTCCGTCGTGGCCATTCCGCGAGCAATCATGGCAGCCGCTCCCCACCGGAAGCCTGCGGGAGTCGGGGGCCCAGATGACTTTTGTAGAATCTTCAAGGCTGAGGGGACGCTTTCGAGAATGGGGCCCAAGCCCTAGCAGTCAAATGTCCGAGTTCAAATGTGTCCCAGAGCCATTTTAGTGGACCAGGCCCAAATCCGAAGAGCCGGCCGCCATTTTAAGAGTCCTGTGGCAGCCGCCTATCGCTGCTCCGCAAGAGTGGGCGCAATTCAGCTGGATGGTGGGCGAGACGCTGTAGCCGCAAGAGCGGGCACAACTCAGCTGGATGGTGGGCGAGACGCTGTAGCTGCAAGAGCGGGCGCAACTCAGCTGAATGGCGGATGAGGCACAGTGCAGCAAAAGCGGGCGGTAAACAGCAGAATGGCGACTGAAACGGTAAAGGGGCGCCCCACTGCAGCGGAGGAGCCTCCAGCTGGGGAGGCGGGGGAGGCCCGTTCGTTCCGCATACCCCCCCCCCCCCCCCGGGGCGCCCCACGCCGTTTTTCGGCACAGCATTGTAGGATGCCATGACCAGTGCGACAACTTACTGGACATCAGCTGGGTGCTGTCCGAATCTCGGCGCGTTGTGCTGCCTTCGGCCTATTCGCACAAAGGACCAATACTGACGCCACCTCACAGCAGCCCATTGTTGCTTTGTTTAAAATGTTTTTTTTTAACGTGTTTACTTTGTTGGAGCGTTGTATATATTTATAAGTTATTAAAGTGTTATAATCATACTACTTTGTTGGAGTGCTATATATTTTTAATGTGACACATAATTGTGAAGACTTTAATGTGCAAAAAGACATCCCTGGAATCTTCCGCTTCAGGCTCGATCCCACACACCCTCACAGTGAGAATCCCCTCCCCAATCACAATACAGGATCGTTATCAGATAGTAGGAACGCGTGTGGTGTGACGGATCTCATGGGGTGGGGGACTTGATCTACTGTAACTCCTTTGAAGAGGGGTGGTTCTTTACAGTTGGGGCCATAAACTACATCCGCAGGGCTAAGTGATAGCCTGGGACAGGCCTGGACAATCTGACACAGAGGAAGAGGAGTGTCAGAGGGTACGGTAGTGAATAGGGTGAAAGGGAGGTGTCGGGCGGGCACAGGGTGTGATTCTCAGGGAATAGCAGCGCAGATGGGGGGAGGTTTATGGCCCATGCATGAGAGAGAGAGCGGGGGTGACCAGTGCGTGGGGGAGATGCTTGCGAGGGTAGGGAGCCATGCTGAGGATCGGCGGCGTGCAGAGAGTGGGTCTGGTCAAGGCATCTAAAATGGCTGCCGTGCACGACAAAAGTGTGGCATTGGAAAAAAGGCAAAATGGTGCAAACAATGTTTATCAATACGGATTAATTTATAACAATTATTTTTAACAATATATTTACTCGCAGTGACAAAATGGCGGTCAACACTTCCTGATTTCCTTCGAATCGAACGTTAACAGACGTCACGCAGCAAAAAAAAAAAAAAACGCTCATGCGCAGCCGCTGGAAGACATGTATCAACATATATGAGCATCCTCAGCCACCCTCAGAAAACATAGAGGGTCAGGATACGTCTCCCGTACCCCCTTATACCCATTTCTCACATTGGTTTTCCTCCATCTTGTAATTTAATTAAAACTAAACACAAAATGGCGAATTCCCGTTTCGCGACCCGGTTCGCTACCCGGTTCGCGAACCGGAAAGCGCTTCTACCGCGAAAAATCTAATTTTTTTTATGTGCCCCACGGGACCCTTTAATAACCCCAACATCATTCCTAGGGGGTCAAGAAGGGTCTACCTTGCCCCCTTTCATTACATTCCCCTTTGTTTTTCTCCTCCTCTTGTCTCTCGATCCTACCAAGAGACAAGATGGCGGCCGTTCCGGACTGTTTAGAATGTTGACAGACACCAGTGAGCCAATCCGCTTCGCTTCGCAAAGTTCCGTTACGCGAAAAGTTTGCGAACCGGAGCGCTACCTATCTGTTTTTTAAAACGTTAATTTCTCAAAATCCACTGGAGCACATATATTGAGACCCAGCAAAGGCACATCGGGCTAACGGTCCCTACAATTTTGCCAAGTTTCGTGTAAATCCATTCAGCCGTTCGAGCTAAAAGTGAGGCCAACCGCCCTATGGAAAAATGAATGGGAAAAACGCGTTTTGGGACCCCCCTTTTTTCTCAGCCCCCCCTTGACGAAACCCCCCCAAATTTTCAGGGGCTGCTCAGAAACAAAATGTGCCATTTTCCTGACAATTTCAGCCGATTCCGTCCACAAACGCCAAAGTTATTAGACATAGAATTTTCAAAAGTCCAATAGAGAAAAAATCCTAACTATATATACCTACTGGTGACCGCCAGTAGGTAATATATATTCACTAAAAAACCATACGTTTGAGGCCTGTTCTAGTTAGGAATTATCATTTAAAAAAGCTTCGAAATTCACTGTACTAGGTTTCAGGCATGTTATAGTTAGGGATTAGCATTTAAAAAACCTTAGCAATTCACTGAAAAAAAATAGGTTTTAGGGGTGTTATAGTTAGCTGGACATTTCACTTGTACAAAACCATTGAAATTCCTCTGTTATAGTTAGTACAACTAACTATAACTCGCACGCCCGCAATCCACTGCTGATGTCACATATTACATCATTCATGACCTGGTCAGTGACATCACTGATGACAACTCAAATGACATTACTGTTGACATCACTGCTTACATCATCCAGTGAATGTGGTTTGGTTCAATATTTAAATAAGTATTCTATATATATAGTAATCTGCATTGAAGAATGAGTGGATGTATAAGTGTCTGGATGGAGGATTTAGTAGCAGTGTGATCGACTGTAAAGTGACAAATTTAAAGTATCTCACTAAATATATGGGTTAGTGATTTAACTGTGCGAATATCTGTATCACTGTCTCTTATTGTGTAAAATATGCAGAAGTTGGTTACTAGCTATGTGAAACTCTATATTAGTTTTTAATTAGTTAAGTGAGTATTTGTATGGGAGAGCAAATGTGTGTGTGGTTGAGGAAGGAGTGTGAATGTCCAAAGATATGTAAATAGTTGTTTTAGTCGGGATACGATGTTAAAACTGCATGTGGAATCTCTTTATGGGTATGTTGATGAGTAAATATGTTTCTCAATGATACACTAACATCAATCTTGAAACATAAAAGGCACTGTATGTGACAGTTGGTGCATATAAATAAGTATATTTAAGAATCAGTGGTTGTCTGAATAACTGTATGGAAAACTGTATACTTATAATAGTGATTTTACAGCACACAAAGTATGAGTTACTTTCTACAGCAATAAATAAAGTTTTGCAGCGTGAATCTTTCTGGATTCACTATGCTGTGCATTATTCCACGGTCTAGCGGTTGGGTCCGGAATCGTAGTCTTTTCTTTGGTTTTTTTCGTAGCCCAGGTGGGCATTGACGTCCCACCTTTCAGTGTCCTTCCGTGACCTCGGCACGCTTCCTGCGGAAGCTCCCACCCTTGGGCGCCATCTTCAGATTCTTTTTTCCGCGGTTGGGTCTGGATTGTTCCCGAGAGGCTCCAGAGTTTTCAACGGGAAAAAACACAGAAGAGTCGAAATTTTGCAGGAAAGGCTGAGAAGACGACGAGGGAATAACACCTACAAGCCAGGACGACGAAGGAGAACTTCGACGTTCAACGGAGAATGCACACACAGGGGGCCCCGTGAGCGTGAGACATGGACAACACACTGTTTAAATTCTGCCGTAACTGCCACCACAAGTACGCGCAGAAGACCAGCACCTGGTTTGCAACCTCTGCTTACCGGTCGACCACCAGAGCAAGGACTGTAACGCTTGCTCAGCCTTCACACCAAAGACCCTCCGTGTCAGAGAGCGACAGAGAAGGGCCAACTAAACCATGCAGGGGAAGGGCCAACCACCGTCCCTTCGAGACCTGGGTCTCTCGACCGCCGAAGAAGACAACGTCGCCCCAGAAGACGATGGCTACACGGTCGTAGAGACTGATAAGAAAACTTCTAAAGAGGTAGGAGAGTTGTCGACCCCAAAAGCCCCCACAGACCAGCGAAGGTCTGAATCAGATTCTCGAAAGACTGAGTCGAAGTCCTCGAAGGGAGCACTGGCGCCGAAAACTTTGTGGCTGCAACCAAGGACAGAGAGCCCAGCGGATCCTTGGAGAAAAACTCCCAGGCGGCGAAGACCGGCGAAAAGCCAAGGTTGTCGAAGCACGTCCCCGAGAAGGAACGTTCGACTTAGAAAGAAAAGACCCCGAAGGCCACGTCAACAAGGGAAACTAGGCCCGTTTCGACGTCGGCGCCGAAATACACGGCAAAGAGGCCAGCAGAACGGTCCGACGCCGAACAGGCCGCTGAACTGGAAAGAAAGAAAAGACGGCTCAAGGTCGAATTGGAGAACATCCTACAGAGAAAGGATGAGTTCGACGAACGACTCAAGAGTTACACGATTCCGTCGAAGACACAGACAGTTATCGTCGAGCCGGAAGAAGAAGACTAGGATTTCGAGGCCAAAGAGCCGCCGAAAAGCCCCAAGACTGTCGAACAGCAAGAGGAAGAAACCTTCTATGACAACGAGGGTGACGACGACCAAAGGACGTTCCTAGGGTCAGCATCCTTGGGGACACAGGACCTGGAGTGGCAGGACCTCGACACTGAAAGTCCAGAAGAGGGCATAGACACGTACCCTTTGAGGCCTTCGCCGCCAGACGACATTGGGGCGTACAATATCGCCGTCAAGAATGCGGCAACGACGTTTGGAGTCCAGCTTGATGAAGAGAAGCAGAAGCCAAACTTCCTCTTGGAGACCCTACTCCCCACGCAGACCAGGAGCCAATATCTCCTGATGCTCGAACGTCATGGCGCAGGGGGTGGAGGCGTTTAAGGACCCAGCGACATGCAGGTCCGTTACGCCGAGGAGGAAGAAAAAATACAAGCACTCGACGAAAGATCCCCCATACATCAAGGGGACAGTCCTAGCAGACTCCATTATCACGGCAACTGCAAGGAGGAGGGCAAATGTGCCAATAACATCAGGGCCACCACCTGACAAGGAAAGCAAGAGGATGGACCTGACGGGAAGGAAGATAGAGAGAAACGCTGCAAATCATTGGCACATGGCAAATTCCAACGGCCTGCTAAATAGGCACCAGTACCAAATCCTGGACCAAATAGGCCAGCTGGTGAAGCACCTCCCAGGAAGTTCAGTAGAGAGCAGCAGATAGAGCAACGAGCAGCGAGGAGGAAGCGAGGTGCCGAGCAAACGAGACTCAAGAAGCTCCGTTGGTCTGCGGCGGCTTAGCAGCGGGTCTGAGTGCCGCAGACCTATAGAGCCATAGAGCCCGAGCCGGAGATCGAGCCAGAACGAGAAGCGGTTCACTGTGCACCAAGCACCGAGTCCCGAGCTTCGAGGAGCCAGTGAGCCAGTGATCCCGTTGCGAACTTTCATTTGATTGACTCTGCCAGCCTTGAGCACCGCTCCGTGTACCTGGCTCCAGACAGAGCTTTGCGATGTCAGCAGTGTCAGCAGTGTAAAGACTGCACTCTTAATTACGTGTAACACGACAACACGACAAGCAGAGGAGCGGAGGAGAACAGGTGAGCAGGCAGAGAAGACGAGCGAGCCGCTCCCACCCGCACCACGCCCGCCGCAGGGAGCAGGGAGTGAAAGGCAAGAAACAGCAGAGAGAGTGACCGCAAGTTACATTACCGGGAGCAGTGTGCAGCAAACCACAGCTAGCCGCCACCTCTGTCCACAGTGGGAGAGCGGCATGAGGACTAGAGTGTACAGTGTACAAGGTGGAGTTCAACCACCGCTGCTCCCAACACTGATTTAACCAACATTGACATTGTCTCATTAGGGGCAATTTCCCAGGATTTTTTCTGGGAACTTTGGCAAATCTCTGTAACTGCCAGTGTGCTAGCGCTTGAGCCAGCGCAAGACTGAAGCGCTAGAATCCTGCCAGAGCTAGAGCCAGAGCCGCTGTACCAGCACCAGCTCTGCAGCACCTGCACCAGCACCGCAGCGCCAACACCAGTACCGCATCTACAGCAGCCCCGGCAGCAGAGGCAGTAGAGGCAGCTCCCTGTAGCTCCCAGAAGCTCCTGGTACCGACCTCAGTGTGGACAGAACAAGGGGATCAGTGCTGTCCCGCTGACCTACTGTTAGCTATTTCTGCGCTGAGGACGCAAAGTCTGGAAGTCTGGTAGCCTGGAAGCCCGTACCAGAGCTGTGAGCGGGATGTGCAGGGGTCTCCGCATCTACAGCTGAGGCAGCTTTCGAGTGCCCTTGGGTCTCTGGACTTTAGTATTTCCCGGAGTGTGAACCGGAGCGTGAACCGGGGCACCAGGAGAACCTGGAGTTTCGGAGGCTAACCGAGGCTAACCGAGCAGACAGAGTGGAGGTAAGTGGCAGTGGCAAGCGCGGCAGCCATTAGAGGCAGTTGCAAAGTAAGAGCCGAGGGTGCGGACCAAGGGGTTGCCCGACTAGGTCTCCCAGCCCGCGGTCCCCCTGTGTGCTCCGCTTGTTGCCGCCCCCTCCCCTTGAAAAAGAAGCCTGCCCAGTACAGCACGGCTCACGAGGTGAGCTAGTAACTTTTCCTAAACTCATACAATAAGCTCAATAAGCTAAAGGTTCCCACAGGGGAGTCACCTCAATAACCAGGAATACAAGTAAGAGAACCCTACCACCCTCCCACTTCACACATCACTCAGCCCCAGCTCATGGTGTCTAAAGGTGCTCAAAGGATGATGAAAAAAATCAAGACAAGCATGAAGGAGGAGGAGGAGGAGGAGGTGGGGGCGAAGGCGAACCCTGAAAATACGGTACTAAGAAGGACCACTAGGAGCACTAAAGGTACCTACTTCCAGAAGTCTCAGGACTCAGTCCCGGGCAATTCCCTCCCACAGGGTCTCATCACCCAATTCTTCCAGGCTCCCAGTGGCCCAATAACTACGGACATGAGTACACAAGGACCCGAGGGCAGTGACACACCGAGGTTGCCAATATCGAAGCAAGATTATCCTTGCAGTTACTCTTGCGAGCCAGCAGACTCCGGAAAAGCCCAAAGCCTGGAAGACGCCCGGAGCCAGGAAGCCCCACCTCATTCTACTGCCAGTGCGAAAAGCCCGTTAAGGATCCTAGCAGAAGTTCACAGGAGCATCACCGAGGGTGTACAGGAGGAGACAGGTAGCGCAAAGCAAAACACGGGCACCGCACCCTCACGCCCAACGAGCCCTGGGATGCACCTGTGCACGCCAGTGACACCCTGGGCAGCAACGGAGACGACCACTCCGGGTACGGCCCCGCTAACGGCATCGTTCCTGCAAAAACTAGAACACTCAATAGAGCGGACATTAGAAGATACCCCCACATATTCAGCCAGAATTAATCCCAGGCATTCGCAGCAGAAGGAGGCATGGAGCCCCTTGGGCTTAACACAACATCTAGACTCAGTCGATGAGGTCACGGTCAAAGAATTAAACCTGTCCATAATAAAAGAAGTGCAAGACACCATGGCTAGGGCCTTATCATGGCAGTCCACGAAGATGGAGGTTCAAGTTGATCTCCTGCACTCAATTGCCCAGCACTTAGTGCGCCAAAACGATAAACTAGCAAAGTTAGAGGTGCTACTTGAAACCTATGCGGCCAATATCAACTCGGGTGCCGCCATTATAGAAAAATGGGCAAGCCTACCCGAAGTTCTAAAAGATATGCTCGCATTAGCCAAGGGCTTTGGAGAGAAGTCCCCTCAAACACAGTTGGCTCAAAAGCCACCAGCTTTGACGAGAGTGCATGAAGCATTGAACGATCCCTGCACCACGGTCACCAGCCCACCAAAAGGTTCGCTGGTAGTGCCATGCAGCAAGTTCACCATGCCAGAACAAGGAAGCGGGGATCCTGAGGTTTTGGAGCCTGACACCGAAAGCGACGACTCATCCGTCAGCTTTCCCCTCTCGGAACAGGCCAAATGCGCATCGGCTGGTGCAAATGCTCCGCTGTCACGGAGAGCAAAAAAAGACTAAAGAAACAACTAAAGAAACTTAAAACCAAAAGCAGGATCACACCACCAGCCATAATAACTTCTGGCGCCACTATAACTGAAAGTACTTTCAAAACACCCTTTCCTATCTTCACCTCAAACCGTGCACTGAAGTCTGTCAAGTCCAGCGACGCACCATTTGTCCATAGTGAGGCCCCCAGTCACTCTATCCCTCCTCTGGAGGGCCATTGTAATGTGGAGGATCTTTCACGGCCCTCACAAGTGGTTCCCGGAGGACTTTCCAGCACCAATGGTCCAACTGGTTGGGCCCCCCAACATAAGATAGAATCAACCCGCCCCCCGTATCTGGTAGCGCAGTTGGGACTGCCCTCTCTGGCAGGTCCACCAACTAAGGCACCAGGTAGCCTGCAATCAGGAGTTATATACAACAACCTCCCACACCCGAACGCTATCAATGATGAGCAGCAAAAAGGACTGTCAAGAGAGGCAAGCTCCCCAATCACGAATTCTGACAGACAGTACCCAGGCGACCGTCATACAATCATTGCACATCCAATTCATCAGAGGGACGCGTCCCCCGGTGAAGGGGCACAATGGTGCTCCCCAGAAAATAACAATCCACCAAAAATTTACGAGCTGCTGTTCACCCCCAGATTCACAGCCATGGCCTCCTTTGGCATCCTGAACAGGTCTAATATCGTACGACTCTTCGGCCACATTGAACCCCTGGCACACATCACCTCGGGGATGATCGAATGGGTGAAGTTCAAGAGCCTGGAGACAGACACTCACGCTGATTCCACCATAGTCGGACTAGCAAACCAGCAAGCCCAAAAAGCTGTCCTCCAAGAAGCATCACAACTGGCTGAATGGGGTATAGAAGTTACCGCCCCCAGGGTTCCAAAATATCCGCACGTCCTCAGACCATACTATGGTCTACAACAAGCCATCTCTGTTCTCAAAGGCACAAATTCCACTTGTTCTGACGGGGGACTGAAATCAGGGAGGCCAAGATCCCCGCTAAAAATAAAAATCTTGCTAAAAGAAAAGCAGCGCATCGTGCAGCGTCCTCAGCAAGGACTGGCCCTCACGGAGGACACATGGAGACGGGGCTCCTAACCCCTCCCACACATACGAAAACACCAGTCGTGTATGCCCACCAAGAGGCCAGGATCGCAACCTTAGCATCATTTCATGGAACATTGCAGGGTTAAATAACATCCGCAGGGTTGCAGCCACCCATGACTATCTCGCACAGGCGGACATAATATGTATCCAGGAGACCTGGGCGAGGACCACCTCACCAATTGCTGGCTTCCATGAATATTTCAAAGCAGCAACCAAAAGGACGATCTTTGGTCACCCGTCAGGGGGTCTCTCAATCTTTGTAAGCCACGCCTGCAAATTAAAAGTAAAAGAACTATCTCTGGAGTCACCGGACTTACAAGCTATCTCAATAGATGGACTGAGAGCGGACCAAACAACCCGACTGCTTTTATTAATCAACTGTTATCTCAACCCTGCAAAACTTCACTCTCCACACGGCTTGGAATCATTCACCACCGCCCTGGAAGATCTACTAATAAGCCGCTTGCATCATGATGTAATCATAGTCGGTGACTTTAACCTTAGAGGCCTGGACCTGCTACCCATGACACCACCTAGCAGGAAGTCAGCCCAACTGATTGAACTTTTAGCAAATTACAACTTGCAATCCACCCACGGGATACAAAAAATGCGCTACCCTGCATGGTCTGCCTATCCGACCTTCAGGAATGTCTCCACAATAGACTATATCTTCATCAATGCAGGACTGGCTAACAAACTTCGCAACTTCACTGTGGACGACAGAGTCGAAAGCGACCATAGGCCCCTTCGTGTCACATTCAACCTGACACGAGAACAGGCGGACTCCTACGCCGTAATTGGTATGACCACAGGCGAAGAACACCACTTAGTCCTTAAAAGAATAAAATGGTCGACCAATTTTAGCCACAGACTTAATGCATTCGTAGCCAACAGGGTGACAGTTCCATGGCCACAAGATAGTGAATGTATATTACACCTTTAGGAAACACTGACCAATGACCTATTGAAGTGCCTGGGCAACACTCACCAATCAAGAAGCGGACAAAAAAATGCCATCCCAGGCCACCAAAAAACCCACAGTCTTAAGCTTGCTAAGCATGCACTCAACAAGGCAGTGAGAGCAAAAAAGAAAGGTATCTACCTGCCAGGGGTGCCCCCCATTGCAGTTTTGCGAGCCAAGTACAAAAAGAACATCTGGGACCTGAAAAGAAAACAGACCGAACAGAATTGGCTGACAGTGTTTTCCATAATTAAAGGTAAAGACAACAGCAAGCTCTGGCGCTACATCAACAGCTTGTCAGCAGGAGGCGTACACAAGGTTAACAGTGTTGGAGGAAAAGTGTGGGAACAATATGCAAAGGGGGTGTATACCTGTGAGTCAAATTGGATGTCTCACTGTATCACCGGGTGGTCCAAGGCGGCGGCAGCTACCATCAGCCCTGAAAGTACCCTGAACGAAGACTCCAGTCCGTCCCGACCCGGTAAATTCTCGGAGGCGGAGATTGCAAAACACATCAAAGCCATCAGAACAGATGGTGCCCCTGGCCCTAACGGGATCCCCGCACAGGTTTTAAAGAAAGATCCTGCATTCTTTGCTTCCAAACTTACTCCTCTATTCAACCACGCATTCGCAACTGCAACCCTGCCATTCTCTTGGAAAGGCTCAATTCTCTTTCCAATCCACAAAAAAGGTGACCACTCGAATCCGGCTAATTATAGACTGATAGCCCTCCTTGACATTGAAGCCAAGATCTATGCCCGTCTGCTACTTAAGGACCTGGAAACCTGGGTGGATAAGAACGGCATACTCCCGCCTTCACAGACTGGATTCAGGGCTAACTGTTCTACGCTGGACAACATCATAGCGTTCTCGTACCTCGCTAAGAAGGCCAACATGCGGAACAAGCTGCCCCTGTTCTGTTGCTTTATAGACTATTCAACGGCCTTCGACCGTGTGAACAGATGCCGGCTCTGGGCAAAACTAGAGTCTTGGGGGATCCCTAGAGATTTTCTAAAGGCCATAAAAGCCCTTTACGAGGGGACCTGGGTTCAGGTGAAACTAAGCGCCTCATCTGTAACCACAAGAATTGCCACGGACTCTGGATTAAAGCAGGGGTGTGTTCTGGCCCCCCTGCTCTTCAACTTGTATACTGCCGACATGGGGCACGCCCTGAAAGATGCCAACCTAGCACCGCCCAGACTGGGGAAGCTGGTTCTGGGTACGCTCCAGTACGCAGATGACACAGTAATTATGGACCACACCAGGGTAGGCCTCCAAAGAGCCTTAAACAGTCTTGCGACGTACAACAAGGAACACGAGCTACATATTAACGTGAGCAAGACTAAGATAATAATCTTTGGCAAACATCCACACAAAACTAAAGCTTCATGGTCACTGGGGGAACACCGAATCACCATGGCCCCATCCTACAACTATCTGGGCACATGGTTATCAGAGAGGGCCACTGCAGTCAAACATCTGAAGGTGCTTAAACCAAAAATCGACAAAATAATTACATCTCTAAGACGTCTAAGCCACAGCCTGGTCAGTCCCTCTGCATATCCGATGCTGACAGTACTCAGGGCTAAATTGATCCCCGCCATCACGTACGGCCACATAGCCTATCCAGGGGCTTTTGAGAAAGTGGTCCAAGCGGCACAGGTGAAGCATACAAGATGGTGCTACGGGCCCCCAAACAGGCCAGGAACAACAGGGTGAGACTGGAAATAGGCCTGAAACGTCCTGAACTGGCACTATTGGGGGAATTGCTAAAATACTACATCAGAGTTCTGAAGTCGCCCGAATACACCTTAAAGCACTCGCTAAAAACCATCTTTGGCGAAGCGGGCTCCCCATGGCAAGCCAAGGTGGAACTAGCCATTGAACTTCTGAAGATCGAGGGGCGGAGTCTGCATTTACAGGAAATCCCATATTCCGCCTGGGCAAAAGCCGTCAAGCGCCAAGTCCAGTCTATTTCCTTTGAGCTAGACCTCTCCTCGCTCCGGCCCAACCCACTAACGTTGGCCTTGGACAAGTCCTACACTCCCGGTAAACCTCAACCATACTTACAAGACTCACTAACAATCGAAGCAAGACAGAAAATTCTGTTTATGCGCCTCTTGGCCCTCAGGATAACTGACTTCAATCCACGTTGGGCACGCACGGACGGAGCCACTGCCTGCCGACTTTGCAATTATCGCAGAGAATCCTGGCTACACTTGCTATGTTGCTGCATCAAGCTGGCCAGCGATCGACAGCGTCTGCTACGTCCGGCACTATGCATCTTGGGCCACAGAACTTGTAGAGAGGCTTCGGATTGGTGTTTCTCTGAAACCACAACATGTTTACTAGCTAGGATAGGCAAGTTCATCCATCAAATTAAAATGGCTCTCGAAAAGCAACTAAAGGACACCATCCCGAAGAGCCCAGTGACCCGCTGCCCTGAAGTTGGCAATCAATAGATAACACAGGGAGCCGCCGAAAAGACAAGGGTCCCATCGGTCAGAGGTATCCAAACGGGGGCGACCCAGGGTCCGATGAAGCCCACAGTGCAACTGAGGATGTCGAACATCATATACGCCTTCCAGACTCCAGTAAGCGAGGTCTCACGTTGACTTTAAATCTTTAATTCTTTTAATAATGTACTGCACCAGTGAACATACTCAGTATCGAGACCACATAGCTGCACCAATGGTCCTGACCGGTGTAGATCGAGAGGGGGGGGGGGGGGGGGGGGGGGGGACATTTTACTGTATTTTACTGTATTTTATTGAATCAAACTGTATTTTTTATACTGTAATAATTTTAAGTAATCGCACAGTTCATTAATAAACTACACCCTTGCCTTGCAAACCTCCCAGGAAGTACCATCACAGAGCCTCGCACCTGGTGGAGGAAGGAAAAAATGTGGCAAATGCTTGCCTCAAAACAGCCCTGGATGGAGCAGAAACATCAAGCAGGCTGATGATGTTGGGAATCACGGAAAGAAGGCAAGCCTGGCTCAGGATCTCAGGCTTCAAACCCGAAGTGCAGCACAACATCCTCAGCACAACATTCAATGGGGAGACAATGTTTGGAGCGCCGGTGGATGAAAAACTCACCCAGCTTAAAAAGGATAACAACACTGCAAGGTCAATGGGGGCCTTACAATTCAGAGGGTCAAAGAGGGGTACCCCGTCACGTAGACCGAACAGAAGGGGGGGGGGGGAGGTAACCAACAATATGCAAAGGGGCTGTATACCTGTGAGTCAAATCGGATGTCTCACTGTATCACCGGGTGGTCCAAGGCGGCGGCAGCTACCATCAGCCCTGAAAGTACCCTGAACGAAGACTCAAGTCCGTCCCGACCCGGTAAATTCTCGGAGGCGGAGATTGCAAAACACATCAAAGCCATGAGAACCGATGGTGCCCCTGGCCCTAACGGGATCCCCGCACAGGTTTTTAAGAAAGATCCTGCATTCTTTGCTTCCAAACTTACTCCTCTATTCAACCACGCATTCGCAACTGCAACCCTGCCATTCTCTTGGAAAGGCTCAATTCTCTTTCCTATCCACAAAAAAGGTGACCACTCGAATCCGGCTAATTATAGACTGATAGCCCTCCTTGACATTGAAGCCAAGATCTATGCCCGTCTGCTACTTAAGGACCTGGAAACCTGGGTGGATAAGAACGGCATACTCCCGCCTTCACAGACTGGATTCAGGGCTAACTGTTCTACGCTGGACAACATCATAGCGTTCTCGTACCTCGCTAAGAAGGCCAACATGCGGAACAAGCTGCCCCTGTTCTGTTGCTTTATAGACTATTCAACGGCCTTCGACCGTGTGAACAGATCCCGGCTCTGGGCAAAACTAGAGTCTTAGGGGATCCCTAGAGATCTTCTAAAGGCCATAAAAGCCCTTTACGGGGGGACCTGGGTTCAGGTGAAACTAAGCGCCTCATCTGTAACCACAAGAATTGCCACTGACTCTGGATTAAAGCAGGGGTGTGTTCTGGCCCCCCTGCTCTTCAACTTGTATACTGCAGACATGGGGCACGCCCTGAAAGATGCCAACCTAGCACCGCCCAGACAGGGGAAGCTGGTTCTGGGTACGCTCCAGTACGCAGATGACACAGTAATTATGGACCACACCAGGGTAGGCCTCCAAAGAGCCTTAAACAGTCTTGCGACGTACAACAAGGAGAACGAGCTACATATTAACGTGAGCAAGACTAAGATAATAATCTTTGGCAAACATCCACACAAAACTAAAGCTTCATGGTCACTGGGGGAACACCGAATCACCATGGCCCCATCCTACAACTATCTGGGCACATGGGTATCAGAGAGGGCCACTGCAGTCAAACATCTGAAGGTGCTTAAACCAAAAATCGGCAAAATAATTACATCTCTAAGACGTCTAAGCCACAGCCTGGTCAGTCCCTCTGCATATCCGATGCTGACAGTACTCAGGGCTAAATTGATCCCCGCCATCACGTACGGCCACATAGCCTATCCAGGGGCTTTTGAGAAAATGGTCCAAGCGGCACAGGTTAAAGCATACAAGATGGTGCTACGGGCCCACAAACAGGCCAGGAACAACAGGGTGAGACTGGAAATAGGCCTGAAACGTCCTGAACTGGCACTATTGGGGGAATTGCTAAAATACTACATCAGAGTTCTGAAGTCGCCCGAATACACCTTAAAGCACTCGCTAAAAATCATCTTTGGCGAAGCGGGCTCCCCATGGCAAGCCAAGGTGGAACTAGCCATTGAACTTCTGAAGATCGAGGGGCGGAGTCTGCATTTACAGGAAATCCCATATTCCGCCTGGGCAAAAGCCGTCAAGCGCCAAGTCCAGTCTATTTCCTTTGAGCTAGACCTCTCCTCGCTCCGGCCCAACCCACTAACGTTGGCCTTGGACAAGTCCTACACTCCCGGTAAACCTCAACCATACTTACAAGACTCACTAACAATCGAAGCAAGACAGAAAATTCTGTTTATGCGCCTCTTGGCCCTCAGGATAACGGACTTCAATCCACGTTGGGCACGCACGGACGGAGCCACTGCCTGCCGACTTTGCAATTATCGCAGAGAATCCTGGCTACATTTGCTATGTTGCTGCATCAAGCTGGCCAGCGATCAACAGCGTCTGCTACGTCCGGCACTATGCATCTTGGGCCACAGAACTTGTAGAGAGGCTTCGGATTGGTGTTTCTCTGAAACCACAACATGTTTACTAACTAGGATAGGCAAGTTCATCCATCAAATTAAAATGGCTCTCGAAAAGCAACTAAAGGACACCATCCCGAAGAGCCCAGGGACCCGCTGCCCTGAAGTTGGCAATCAATAGATAACCCAGGGAGCCACCGAAAAGACAAGGGTCCCATCGGTCAGAGGTATCCAAACGGGGCCGACCCAGGGTCCGATGAAGCCCACAGTGCAACTGAGGATGTCGAACTTATATACGCCTTCCAGACTCCAGTAAGCGAGGTCTCACGTTGACTTTAAATCTTTAATTCTTTTAATAATGTACTGCACCAGTGAACATAGTCAGTATCAAGACCACATAGCTGCACCAATGGTCCTGACCGGTGTAGATCGAGCGGGGGGGGGGCATTTTACTGTATTTTATTGAATCAAACTGTATTTTTTATACTGTAATGATTTTAAGTAATCGCACAGTTCATTAATAAACTACACCCTTGCCTTGCAAACCTCCCAGGAAGTACCATCACGTCACACCAGACATTCCAGCAGTCACAGCATGGAGACAACCAAGCACAGCAGGGGCACCAGAAACAACACTGGCAACAACAACAGAGAGGCCAGTCCTTTCGCGGGAGAGGAAACGGACGTGGACAGAACAAGAGAGGGGGCCAACCTCTCGCCTCAAAGTGACTCCGTCTAGAGATCAGTGCCCACCAGCGCAAAGCCTCACAGGGTGGAACACAAAAGGAACGATGCAGGGTTACACAGAACAAGCATCGCAGAACATGTAACACCAGTAGGAGGCAGGTTAAGTCGTTTCTTCCAGGAGTGGAGGAAGATAACAGACAAACGGATACTCAACACCATACAGTTCGGATATTGCATAGAACTGGAAAAGACACCCCCAAACAGAAAACCGAAAAAGAGGGCGCAGTCAGGAAAAGAGCTAGAGCTGCTTCAAAGAGAAGCGACAGACCTCCTGGAAAAGGAGGCCATCGAACCGGTACCATTACGAGAAAGGAACAAGGGAGTGTACTCCACATACATCCTAGTGCCAAAGGTGGACGCAACAATGAGGCCCATCGTAGACCCAAGGTTCCTGAACAAGTTCATAAAGACACAAATTCAAGATGACGTTCTTACAGGAGGTCCGTCCTCAGATAAGAGACGGAGATTTCATCGCCACCATAGACCTCAAAGATGCTTACCTGCACATCCCAATGAACAGGCAGTACAAGCACCTACTAAGATTCACAATAAACAAGGACCACTACCAGTTCACAGCCCTAACGCTCCAAGGGTCTTTACCAAGTGCCTCGCTGCAGTGGCAGCGCACCTAAGGCGGGAAGGCATCCATGTATACCCTTACCTGGACGACTGGCTGATAAAGGCAAGCTCCCACAGAACATGCAAAGAACACGTGCAAGGCGTGACGAATGTGCTGATGGACCTGGGATTCTCCATCCACTGGGTGAAATCCTCTATGGAACCAGAGCAAGTAAAAATCTTCCTGGGAGCAAAGATCAACTCCATACAGAGCAAGGTGTTCCCGAGCGACAAGAGGACAATGGCACTACTGAAGGAGACGCGCCTCTACCAGAAGGGGTAAGCTCTGACAGTGAGGACAGCGAGCAAGGTCATGGGCATGATGGCCTAGTGCATACATCTGGTACCAAACGTGCTCCTACACATGAGACTATTCCAAGAATTGCTGCAAGAAGGATGGTCACAAGCTACAGGAAATTGGGAAGATCTAGTGGTTGTAACGCACGCAATGCAGGAGGAGATGTCGTGGTGGGGCAAGGAGAATATAACAGAAGGAAAACCTCTAACACGACCAACCCCAACGGTGACCATCACAACAGACGTGTCCCAGAAGGGATGGGGAGCACACATGAGCAAGCTCAGGGTGAGGGGTCTGTGGACTCCAGTGGATGTGGTCAAGCACATCAACTACCTGGAACTAAAGACCGTGTTCCTCGCCCTGAAAGCCTTCCAGACGAAAATGTACAGCCAGAGAGTGTTGATACAAACAGACAACACGACAACAATGTTCTACATCAACAAGCAGGGAGGAACACAATCAGCTCCACTATCAAACCTAGCGCAGGCGATATGGAGATGGGCCATCCCACTGAAAATAGACCTGCTAGCCATACACCTACCAGGGAAGGACCATGTGGAAGCGGACTGGCTCAGCAGGCAGACCTCGGCATCCCATGAGTGGGAGCTCAATACGCAGGAAACACAAAAATTGTTCAGAAGGTGGGGATCACCATCAGTAGATCTATTTGCAACACACCAGAATGCAAAATGACAAAGCTTCGCATCCAGGCAACCAGGGGAAGGATCCCTGGGGAATGCCCTATGGATAAGCTGGTCGAAAACATTTGCTTACGCTTTTCCCCCCGATACCCCTGATACACAGAGTACTCAACAAGTGCAGGACCAGCAACATGACTTTGATCCTAGTGGCACCACAATGGGCCAGGCAGACCGGGTACTCACAGATAATGGAAATGGCATAGGGTGCAACCCACAAGTTCGGGAGAAGAAAAGACCTACTGTCAATGCAAAACGGAGAGGTACTACACCCAGAACCAGAGAGCCTCAGCCTAGTAGCTTGGCTCCTGAAGACAGAGTTCGCGCACCTGAGGTTACCGGAGAGCACCCTGTGGGTACTGCGAGAGGCAAGGAGGCCTAACACACGAAGGTGCTATTTGGCGAAATGGAGAAGGTTCACACAATGGTGCAGCAAGAAGAAACTACACAAAGATGACAAGGGAGTCAACAGTGCTAAGGTACCTCACGCACCTGCTGAAGGCAAAGCTAAGCTAATCCTCGCTGAGAGTACACATGGTAGCAATTGTGGCCTACACAAGAGGAGAGACTGGAAAGAGTTTCTTTACGTCACAGATAGTAAAGAGATTCATGGAAGGAGCAAAAAGGATCGCGCCTCCTAAGAGGATGCCGCCACCAGCATGGAACCTTAATCTAGTCCTGACAGAGCTCATGAAGGCGCCTTTTGAACCAATTCATAAGGCTTCCCTGCAAATGCTAACAATGAAAACAGCCTTCTTGGTGGCTATCACCTCCCTGCGCAGGGTGAGCGAACTACAGGCGCCAACGCTACAAGAGCTCTACATCCAAATTCACAATGATAGGGTGGTGATGAGAACGGACCCACACTTCATGCCAAAGGTGGTGTCGAGGTTCCACATCAACCAAACAGTTCAAATACCAAGTTTCTTTCAAAAACCAACCTCAAGCGCAGAGAGGGCGCTGCAAACTCTGGACGCTAGAAGGGCAGTAATGCACTACCTAGAAAGAACACAGGAAGACGAAACAGTTCTTTGTGTCCTTCGCAAACAGTTCCCTGGGTAGACCAGTAACAAAGGGGACCATCGCACGATGGATCGCACAAACTATTCAGTTCTGCCACAAACAAGCAGACCAAGAGCTAGCGGAGTGGGCGCGTGCCCACTCAACTAGGAAAAAGGGAGCAACAATAGCCTTCCTGGCTAACACACCCATTCAAGACATCTGCCTGGCGGCAACATGGGCTTCAGTGCACACGTTCACGAAGCACTACTGTGTGGATATACAAATGAACAAGGAAGCACAAGTAGGACAGAAAGTGCTTCAACATATATTCAACAGCCAACCTTCCACCCAGCCCCCACAGAAATAACAAACTGCTACAAAGTCTATGCACAGCATAGTGAATCCATAAAGATTCACGCTGCAAAACGAATAGTTTCTTACCTGTCGGTGTAGTTTTGCAGCTTGATGATATTTCTGGATTCACTAGCGAACCCACCCACCTCTGCCAGAAAGATGAGGCTGGAGAATCCGGTGGTAAAGGAAGAGGTCAATACTGAAACAGATACCTTGAACGACAAAGTGGATTAAATAACTTACTTGAACATTGCCAAGGATTTGCAGAAACACAAAACGAAAAAAGAATCCGAAGATGGCGCCAAGGGTGGGAGCTTCTGCAGGAAGCGGGCCGACGTCACGGAAGGACACCAAAAGGTGGGATGTCGACGCCCACCTGGGCTACGAAAAAAAAAAAGACTACGATTCCGGACCCAACCACTAGACCGCGAAATAATGCACAGCATAGAAGCATAGTGAATCCAGAAAGATCTTCAAGATGCAAAACAACACTGACAGGTAAGAAACTATTCGTTATGTTTGTATAAGTGTGTAGCTGAGTAAATGTATGTATGAACAATTCTTTGCATAAGTGAGTAGAATGACTGCATAAGTGAGTAGGATATGTGCTGCTGTGTATTGTTGATATAGGTGTATAAGTATATTTAATATTGTTCTATTGATCTTTGTCAGCATGTATGAATGTATAGGTAAGTGTTTACATGTGTGTGTAGATGTACAAATCAGTGAGTGTGTTTTTAAAAACTAGTGTTGGTGTGTCAATTGTTTAAAAAATGGTACTTTATATTTTATAGTCAGTGAAGAAAGGTTATACTAGTGTATTAAGAGGTGTATCTCATTGTCACGTGGATGATGTCATCAGTGATGTCACTGACCATGTCATGAATGATGTCATATGTGACATCATCAGCAGTGGATTGCGGGCGTGCGAGTTCTAGTTAGTACAACTAACTAGAACGGAGGAATTTCAATGGTTTTGTACAAGTGAATTGTCCAGCAAACTAGAACACCCCTAAAAGCCATGGTTTTTTCAGTGAATTTCTAAGGTTTTTTAAATGCTAATCCCGAACTATAACATGTCTAAAACAAGTTTTTTTCAATATATATATATATATATTCACTGAAAAAACCATAGGTTTCACACCAGTTATAGTTAGGAATTAGCATTTAAAAAACCTATTAAATTCACTGAAAAAACCATAGGTTTCACACCAGTTATAGTTAGCTGGAAATTTTACTGATATAAAACCATTGAAATTCCCACGTTATAGTTAGATGGACTCACTATAACTTGCGCGTGCAATGCACTGCTGATGACATCACATATTACATCACTCATGACATGGTCAGTGACATCACTCATGACATCACTGATGACACCATCCAGTGAATGTGTGTCTTTCTGAAAAATAAATATATTTTATATATGTATATGTAAAAGTTGATGGAAGAATAAATGTTTAAATAAGTGTCTAAATGGATGGTTTTTAAAAATTGATTGGTTAACTGGCTTAATAAGACATCATCAGCAGTGCATTGCACGCGCAAGTTATAGTGAGTCCATCTAACTATAACGTGGGAATTTCAATGGTTTTATATCAGTAAAATTTCCAGCTAACTATAACTGGTGTGAAACCTATGGTTTTTTCAGTGAATTTAATAGGTTTTTTAAATGCTAATTCCTAACTATAACTGGTGTGAAACCTATGGTTTTTTCAGTGAATTTCATAGGTTTTTTAAATGCTAATTCCTTTGTATATCGAGTTTCTAACCTTTTTTTTTTTTTTACAATTTGCTGTTTTTTTTTTTAAGTATTCATTTTTTTTATATAATTTTTTTCTTTTGCGCTCTGGGTGCGCGCTCCGGGAAGCTTTCAGCTAAGCTCTCCGGTAAGCTTTTCCGAGAGCTCATCTGAAAGCGCACCCAGAGCGCAACTGTCGTTCGTGAAAAAAAATATGAATGAAAAGTTAATAATAATGCAAAACATTTCGTACCATACAAATAAAATTAGTTTTTTTTAATAAGGAAAATGATTATGCATTTCTATAAAAGATTGATGACGTCACTTCGGCGCGCAACGTAAGTGCCCTCGGAAGCGCCTACGTTCGCGGCGCATAAACGCACGCAAAAGCGCCTACGATCGCGCCACGTTTGCGCCCCGGAAGCGCCTACGATCGCGCTGCGTAAACGCACCGGAAGTGCTCCGGAGCGCGCAGCGTAAACGCGTCGGGTCATGTGACCCTAAAATAACACTTTTCATTGGTTTGAGGTTCCGTGACGGTTCCGTGACGACTTGAACCCGTGTTTTCAAGTTTGTCGGAAATACATAAAATGGTATCAGTGAACCGCAAATGATCCATTTAGTATATCCTAGTGTTTTCGCTACGCTACGAGCAAGAGCACTCCTTCCACTGACACATTTCTGATATACACACGGCATCCATCTTAAGATCATGGCCGCCATTTTGTGGTTCCTTGCCCTCACATATGCAATAGCCTCTGATCATTTCATTCACTTCACTTTGATTAAGGACACGTAGCCTTAGCCGGAGATTCACCTCTTACATGACACGTGCACCTTAAACCAGATCACGCTGAAGCTGCATGACTCGACAAAGGCTGCCTCCTCTGCCCGAGGCCAGCCCACCTGAACTGGTTTTCCTGTCCATTGTACCTGATCATGATTAGGCGGCCGAAGCCGGTAGCCTTGCCCATTTACAACCCACAAACATCTCTTATCCCGCTTTTCTATCTTCTGCACCTGGCTCTGCTCCTTTCCTTCTGGGCCTTTATTAGGGGGAGGTAACGAACTTTACGATGAGGCGGTCCGGGTCTTGAATGCAATATTGACAAGGGATTGTGATGGACTGGTGGGAACCCCTCTTCGTGATGTTTGGTATCAGATATTATCGACAGTTCCTGTGTAACGCCAAATATTTATTGTTTAGAGACACAAAGGTTTGGGAATGTACCGACATGTGAAATATTTGCCTAGAGCACAATTTTTAGTATATAAGGAGCAACCCACTTTGTACAAATCGAACAGTCTCCTAGATTCTGCCCGTGTGTAGATTCTGTGACTTCTGTGTCCCTGCAGTAATAAACCTTTGGTCTTTGACGCCACCATCGAGAAGCCCGTGTTTCTGTTCATTTGTGCACCAAGGCAGGTGGAACTCCGGGGTCTTCGGGTGTTGTACCCTGACACCTCTGGACGGAACCAAAAAGTCCAGAACTCCAATTGGCGCCCAACGTGGGGCGACGTCATTCGGTACCGGTCCAAAAGCCTGAAGAGTTCGAGAAGCTTCGTGTGAAGATTCCTGAGGGAGGCGCCCCACTTCATCGATCCCGGCATATCGCAAAAGTGGCCCTGAAGTTCTCTTCCACGAGGGTTCCCGTTCAGGACGGCTGCAGTGGGCCGTTGCCTTGACCGTCGCCCTGTCTTGGACCCGAAGTGGTGCAGTCCTTAGTACGGCGAAACGTGACGGGTTTCTCCTTGGTGACGTCTTCAGTGCCTCAGTTAAGTATTTAGTGATAGCTAGCTGGTTACTTTTGTGAGGATTGTTAAAAATCCTTGATCGGTTCTTGGTTTGGTTTGGTTTTGTAAGATTATCACTAGTTGTTCTGGTTACGATAATCTATTTGGTTCAGTTTTGGGTATCGATACATCAGTTCGTTTTGGTAGGCCTAAGTTCTTGGTTCAAGTGCACAATTTGTTTCGTGTTTTGTTTGTTTTGTGTTCCGGACTGAGAATGGTAAGTCGGAAAATGTTGTCTTGTTTTAGTTGCAACAGTGACTCACAATTAGAGGATTCCTGTCTGGTTCCTCCGATTGGGACTCCCCTATATGACCTATATTGTAAGTATGGTGTGGGTCCTATAACTTATAATGAGATATGGGTCCGTTATTGTAAGAAGGATGGTGTCCTTAGTTGGCCACTGCATGGTAGTTTTGAACAAGAGATTCTCGACAATTTAGAAGCGAAATTGTTTAGGAAGAAAGCCCGGCCGGCAATGTTTGACTCTTTTCGTTATTGGCGGAAAGAATCCAAACAGAGAGAAATGAAAAGGTTGAAAAAAGAGCAAAAAGAACTAGAAGAGTTAACTCTAGAGCAAGCGACTAAGCAGTTGCAGGCTAACGAGTGTGAGAAAGCCATAGATGTAGCCATTAGAGAGCGTAACTTAGCGATTGACAAGTGCTATCCTGCCTTGCCATCGAAAATGGCTAAGATACTGGAGGATTCCGAAAACGATCCTCTGCTATCTTATCTGTTACGGTCGCCTCCACCGTATGCACAAGGTGCTGCGGCTCCACTTATACCGGATGTTCAATTGCCGGTTGCTGGACAACCTGGTGTTCTTGTTCCTCAGAATCAAGTTCCTATACCTCCTGTGGTGAATGTAAGTGTTCCTACAGCTCCTCCTCTTCCTGCACTGCCCGCTCCTATACCTACCACTGTACCTATTGGTCCTCAAACTATTTTCCTCGATACTCCTACTGTTTCGTCATCTATTCCTACCTCTACTGCGTTCTCTATGTCTGCGAGTGTACTAACTCCACTTTCTGTTCGTCGAAGAATTACTGATTCTGTTACTAATATGCTGTCTCCTATATATAAAACCTTGATTAAGACTCCTACTCCTGACTCTGTTCAGAGACGGAGTCAGCTTCCAAGTACTGAGGAACGGGGAGTTTTAGACTCCACAGCTCTCAGATGGATTACAAAAGTTAGAAGATATAGTACGAAAGATGTGTTAGAGACATTTATGCAATGGGGAGAGCCAACACAGCGATACGTCTTCGACGAGATGTGCTCGTTGTTGCGTGAGGAAATAGAAGAAGACGATGTCGAATCAGATTTGGAAGATTTAATTAAGATTCAAAAAGAGTTTGCTGCTGGAATGATAGTGGGCGATAATATAAAGGAAGCGATGGAACTCATTTTGAGTTTTAGGAATGATCCATCTCTTCGTTCGCCGAGAGATTTAGAGAAAGGTAGAATGAAGCTAAGTCGCCAATATCCTATGAGGGAAGTTCCTCCAATTTGGCGCGAAGCAGTACAACGTGATGATAATGCGGGTATTGCAGCTGCTCCAGCACAGTTCCAAAGAGTATGGATACATATTCCGTGGAAGCGAGCAGAAGTGTTAGCAGTGAAACAGGCCTTGCCAGATCCACGTAAGAATCCAGCCGGATATTACAAGGAATTGACACAGACAGTTGAGGCTTGTATAATGAACTTAGCCGACATTGATATGTTGTTTGGTAATGTAGTTCCACAACCAGTGTGGGCTAAAATTCGTAGAGAGGATCATCAGGCTGCTTTAGGTGGTGATTGGGCAGCTATCACTGCAGCAGATGCTCAACAAATAGGTGGTGCGAAACCCGAACCCCTAATTGCTAATCTTCCTGGCAGAATAATAGATTTAATGAAGACTCTGATGCCAGCATTGCGTGTTAATTGGGATAAATTATCCGCATGCAAGCAGAAGAAAGACGAAAGTGTCTCCGACTTCTTCACGAGGTTCGAAGAGACTTTTGTGGACCATAGTGGTCAGGATATGAGCACTGAAGGAGGACAGAGATTGTTTGTCGATAAATTTGTGCATAATTTGTTACCCGAATTATGCAATAAATTGAAAGACTCAGAAAGTGCGTGGGCTGTATCTACGACAGCGCAAATACTTGCGACTGCACAGTACTACGAAAATAGGGATAAAGAGGAAAAGGAGAAATCAGAGAAGAAAACGAAAGATTTAAAGACTAAAGTTCTCTTACAGCAGGCGTATCCGCCTCGCACGAATCAGACTAATATGCAACAGAATTCGTATCAAAAGACAGATTATAATTCGACCAGGCCTCAATACCAGTGGAATCAGTGTGCGTACTGTAAGAAAGAGGGTCACTATAAAAATGATTGTCAGATTTTAGCGCAAAATAATGCGGCAGCAGCTCAGAGAGGTCGTGGTGGTTTTGCACAGAATTCTAGAGGTCGGGGACGAGGTGCTATGCCTCCACAAACTAATGATCGTCCTTCTAATCACTTTGATCAGCGAAATGTACAGTCAGCTCAACAGAATAGATCTCAGCAATATCTTGTTGAGGATTATTGTGAAGTTGAAGAGGGATTTCAACAAAATGGGTACTAGGACAGCCATAGACAGAGAGAGGGAGTAGTATCAGTTCCAGTGGATCAGAGTGGGCCTTATGTCGCAGTAGCAACATCAGGTGTAGTCGAACCGTTTCTGTTGGATACTGGTGCCGCAAAAAGTTCTATCATGCATGCGAAACTCCCTGGCGCACCTTTGTCTGGCTCAACAAATGTTTCCGTAGGTTTTTCAGGCGCCCCTGTGTACAACCCGATATCTGGTCCTTTGTCTATTTCTGTTGGACCGTGTCAATTGAAAGCACCCTTAATTTTGACGACAGGTTGTAATGAAAATCTGCTTGGTTTAGATTTGTTAAAACGACTATATGCGACATTGTACTGTTCTCCGGAAGGAGTACAGCTTACTTTGGGTAAAAGACTCACCTCTCCGATGTACTTGTCAATGGACAAACTCCCGCCGGAGCTACGTTCACTCCCTGATTCTCTTTGGGCGACTGGTCCCAATGATGTAGGTCTACTAGAGATTCCACCGTATGTAGTAACTTTGAAAGCGAATGTGAAATTTCCAAGAATTCCTCAATATAAAATATCGAATGAAGGTGAGCGTGCACTCTTATTGATTGTGCAAGATTTGATTAAAAAAGGTGTGGTTGAAGAAACGCGAGGAAATGTTTGTAATAGTCCTGTATTGCCGATTTTGAAACGAACAGATCCTACAAAGCCTCCAGTCTATAGGTTTGTCATAGACCTTAGAGAAGTTAATAAGATTGTAATTCCGCAGTTTCCTGTAGTGCCAGACATTACTGCTTTGTTAACATTGATTCCTGCTACAGCTACATGGTTCTCAGTCATCGACTTGAAGAATGCCTTTTTCAGCATTCCGATAGCCGAGGAAAGCAGAGATATTTTTGGCTTCTGTTTAGGAGGTCGCAGTTTCAGATTTAAACGCGCTCCACAAGGCTACTGTGAAAGTCCATCTATTTACAGTCAAGCTTTAAAAAGCCAGTTAGATTCTTTTGTCCTTCCTCCAGGTTCTGCCCTAGTACAATACGTAGATGATCTTTTGGTGGCTGCCGATGACAAGGAAACTTGCAAAGCAGCTACAATTTCACTATTGCATCATTTGTCTAATTTGAATCATAAGGTGTCACCTTCCAAAATGCAATATTGCTGCCAAGAAGTAACCTATTTAGGTCATCTCTTGTCAAAGGAGGGAAGGAAGTTGACCCCAGAAAGAATAAAAGCAATTATGCAAATGAGTGTTCCACGCACACAGAGGGAAGTACGTGCCTTTCTAGGTATTACCTCTTACTGTAGGCAATGGATCCCAAATTTTTCACTTTTAGCAAAACCGTTGGTAGCTTTGACTGGGAAAAATGTTCCGAGTCCGGTGCCATGGTCTGATGAATGTCAAAAGAGTTTTGCTGAATTACGAAAAGCTTTGTGTTCAGCTCCTGTATTGGGCACACCTGATTACAGTAAGCCATTCACGCTCTACGTTCACGAAAGAGAAGGTTGCGCGTTGAGTGTCTTGACACAGAAGTTTGGTGATAAACAACGCCCTTGTGCGTATTTCTCATCAACATTAGATCCGGTAGCTAGAGCATTGCCTAGTTGTTTGAGGGCTACAGCGGCAGCTGCAGCTTCCATTCGACAATCTGCTGGTTTGGTGATGAACAATATGCTAGTGGTCATGGTTCCTCATGCAGTGGACACACTCATGAACCGAACGAAGACACAACACCTTACTAGTGCGAGATTATCTGGTTACGAGCTGACGTTATTAGCGAGTCATATTCAGATCAAAAGATGCAATGTATTGAACCCAGCAACATTGTTGCCGACTGATCAAGAGTCGAGTGATTCTGAGCCACATGACTGTTATTTCAAAACGGAGGAAGAGACAAAAGGTCGTATCGACTTGAGAGATACTCCTCTATCCGACCCAGATGGTACGCTGTATGTGGACGGGTCATGTTTTAAATTGGAGAATGGTGATGTGACTGCTGCCTACGCGGTAACGACTTTGAAGACGATTGTGGAGACTGCAAGAGTGAGTCAGAATTCTGCCCAAGCTGCAGAGTTAATAGCTCTTACGAGAGCGTGTGTTTTAGCTGAGGGAAAGAGAGTGAATGTGTTTACAGATAGTCAGTACGCATTTGGCGTGGCCCATAGTTTTGGCCGGTTGTGGAGAGAAAGGGGTTTCATTACGTCCCATGGGACTAAGATCCAACATGGTCAGCTAGTTAACGACTTGTTAGAATCTCTAACCTTACCGACTGAAGTTGCGATTGTGAAGTGCAGTGCTCATAAAGCAATCACGGATGATGTTGGTCGGGGGAATGCCTTTGCTGATGAAACCGCTAAACAGACAGCTAGAGACATGATGAGTAGAATGTATGTTGCTACGTCTGCAAGATGGATTGCTGAGTCTGGAATGTGTGAGGACACAATGGAAAGTGTGAAAGAGATTCAGAAAGAAGCGACTGAGGAAGAGAAACGCGTATGGAGAGAAAGTACGGGCAAATTGGACTCGAATGGATGTTGGATCGATTTGACAGAACAGCAGCGTTGGATGTTGCCTGATGCGTATGTGCTTGCAGTAGTGACGATGGCACATGGAGTGGCGCACATAAGTTCTAAAGGGATATGTAAGATGTTAGCTCCGGTTTGGAAGAATGAGGGAATCAGTAAGTGTGCAGAGAGAGTGGTGAAAAATTGTATGGTGTGCTTGATGCATAATCCTGGCAAGGGAACTCCAACTCCAGCTGGTCATTTTGCTCCTCCTTCCTGTCCCTTTGAAGTAATACAGTTAGACTTCATTCACATGGAACGCTGCAACAATTTAAAATACGTCCTGGTGGTGGTTTGTGCTTTTTCCAGGTGGATAGAAGCATACCCACTAAAGGACAACACTGCTTTATCAACTGCCAAAATTCTTCTCAAAGAATTTTTCCCTAGGTTTGGAATGCCACGGATTGTATGGTCAGATAACGGAAGTGAGTTTATAGGGAAAGTTATGCAGAGTGTGTGTGCTGGTCTAGGATTGAAACAAAAATTTCATAGTGCGAACCATCCCCAGTCTGCTGGTTTAGTCGAGGGTTACAATGGCACCCTCAAGCTTAAAATAGCCAAAATTCAAGCATCCACAGGTTTGGCTTGGCCAGACGCACTTCCTTTGGCCTTGTTATCAACGAGAGCAACAGTGCATTCTAGAATAGGGCTTTCTCCATATGAGATTGTATTTGGCCGCCCGGCAAATGTCTGGGGTGTGCCAAGGCCTAAACAATTCTGCTCCATTGAATATCCTATGTTGATAGACTATCTTTACGACTTGACTGCTAAATTAAGTCTTATTCATCAACAGGTCTTTGATGCTTTGCCAAAACCTCCGGAGAGTCCAGGGCATCAGCTGAAACCCGGCGACCACGTGGTGGTCAGAAATTTTGCGAGGACAAAGAATCTTCAGCCTCGCTACATCGGCCCCTTCCAAATCCTGCTGGCGACGAGGACAGCTGTACGTGTTGCTGGTCGCAAGCACTGGATCCACGCTTCTCACGTAAAGCGTGTTCCACTGCCGCTGCCCTACGACGACTGGGTGAAGAAGGGAATTGGTGCCTCCGAAGCTGAAACAACTCCGAAATTTGTCCCTTTCAGCGATGCCGATTTGATTTCTGACACTTTGAAACGTGACTCTCCTCTTGAAAAGACTGCTTTGAACATTGAAAATTTGTCTCCAGCATCAGAAGAAACTTTGCCATCTGCGAACGTAAACTCTGCAACAGCTGCTAGTGATACACTATTCTCCGATCAGACAGTACCAGCGAAGCAGAAATACAACCTTAGAAGCCATAAAAAGGACAAATAAAGCAGGCAACTGCATATTGTGATTTTGATATTTATATACATTGGACTTTTTTGCTTTTCAGCCAGGAAGTTTGCTATTGTTTATTGTTTTTAATAAATTGCCTTGCCGTCTGGGTAGCCGTAGGGTCGTGGCTGTGTGCCTAGTTTGAATTTGCAGGGGTCTGACACAAGGTCGATCTTTCTGTTAGTACTGGGAACTCCCAGGGCTGACAGAGGCATTTTCATCTACGTACACATCATCAGTGGTCGCGAGCGGATTGTAGAAGATGGAGCTTCCTGCGCTGCAACGAAAGAATGTGATTTACGTTCGCAGAAACAGACTAAATAGAATTCTTCATAGCAAATGTTTCTTGATGCAATGTGCCATTACATTTTTGATTGTTTTAGCAACACTGGTGGGTGGAATTGTCTTTAGCATAAATTTGATTTTTGTGCCAGTATCTACAGTACCTCCCCTTGATCCTGCTATTTCTACTGTTTCTTCTATACACTCTTTTCACTCGTTTCCGGAACATGAGCAAGCTCGACGCTCAGAATTCATTAATAATACTTTTGTACAGCTCTTGCACCAACACCAACTGGTAGTTAACACGACAGACTGTTGGGTGTGTGGCTTGATACCCCACACTATGGATAAAGGTATTCCCTATCTGGTTTTGCCTTTCAGCTACAATGGATCATTTCAGGCCCTTCAAACCATCTTTGCTTATGCTCTTGAGACCTATCCTCCACGTCCACCACGTTCCACTAAATATAACTCTGCCAACAAAGCTTTAGTCCAGGGAATTATTGACATGGTCAAAGACGTCAATAATACTCCATCATACCCTAGAGACGAATTGCGAGTATATTTAAGTTGGAATACTTCAGAGTATCGCCTTAGTTTAGGAGAAAGCAAGCGTAAAAGCTCAACTCCAATCTGGGTCGTACCTCACCGAGGTCAGGTCTGTTTGCAAGGTAATGGGAGAAATCCGAGAGCTCAGCTAGGGAGGAGTGAGTGCGTAGAGACTTATGTGTTTCCGGCTAACTCTTCCCCTGCCTTTCTTACTGCTAGGGGTACCTATTTCATTTGTCGAGACAGAGCTTATACATGGTTGCCTGCCGACTTCTCAGGATCATGTTATATTGCTCGATTATTGCCTCCGACATACACTGCTTCACCTGATTACCACAGAACAAGAGTAGCGAGAGGTGTCTTCAGCAAGGAAGATACAGCTGGTCAGGAAGCTGGAGACTTCTTCAAAGGCTTCCTTCCGTTCTGGGGGCCTATGGCCAATAGTAGAAACATACGTCAGCTAACACGGGTAGTTGAATCTACTATTACCGAAACTGCTGGTGCCCTTAGCAATCTGACAGCTGAGCTTCAGGCGGATAGGCTCATGACATTGCAGAACCGTATGGTTCTAGATGTTATACTTGCAGATCGAGGTGGGGTATGCAGAATGATCCAATCGAGCTGCTGTGTCTTTATTCCTAATAATGCTCCAACAGTTTACGAGGCGATCTCTAAGTTGCACAAGATTTCGGACTCCATACATGTAGATGAGGGAAACTGGTCCTTTATGGAGTGGGTTTGGACTCTGATCTCAACGTGGGGATGGAAGGTTCTAATGGTCATTGGTGTCATCTTAATATTACTATTCTCATGTTGTCTGATTATCCAGTGTGGTCCTGCTCTGTGTAGTCTTTGTGCTACAACCTGTTTTAGAAAACCACCTGCGTTTGGAGAAAAGACACGAGAAAGGATGATGATACAACAACATGTCACCGACCTGATGAGCATAGAACTAGATTCTGACATAGACTGAGTAATTGCCTATGTAAGGGCAAAAGGAGGGTCTGAGGTTCCGTGACGGTTCCGTGACGACTTGAACCCGTGTTTTCAAGTTTGTCGGAAATACATAAAATGGTATCAGTGAACCGCAAATGATCCATTTAGTATATCCTAGTGTTTTCGCTACGCTACGAGCAAGAGCACTCCTTCCACTGACACATTTCTGATATACACACGGCATCCATCTTAAGATCATGGCCGCCATTTTGTGGTTCCTTGCCCTCACATATGCAATAGCCTCTGATCATTTCATTCACTTCACTTTGATTAAGGACACGTAGCCTTAGCCGGAGATTCACCTCTTACATGACACGTGCACCTTAAACCAGATCACGCTGAAGCTGCATGACTCGACAAAGGCTGCCTCCTCTGCCCGAGGCCAGCCCACCTGAACTGGTTTTCCTGTCCATTGTACCTGATCATGATTAGGCGGCCGAAGCCGGTAGCCTTGCCCATTTACAACCCACAAACATCTCTTATCCCGCTTTTCTATCTTCTGCACCTGGCTCTGCTCCTTTCCTTCTGGGCCTTTATTAGGGGGAGGTAACGAACTTTACGATGAGGCGGTCCGGGTCTTGAATGCAATATTGACAAGGGATTGTGATGGACTGGTGGGAACCCCTCTTCGTGATGTTTGGTATCAGATATTATCGACAGTTCCTGTGTAACGCCAAATATTTATTGTTTAGAGACACAAAGGTTTGGGAATGTACCGACATGTGAAATATTTGCCTAGAGCACAATTTTTAGTATATAAGGAGCAACCCACTTTGTACAAATCGAACAGTCTCCTAGATTCTGCCCGTGTGTAGATTCTGTGACTTCTGTGTCCCTGCAGTAATAAACCTTTGGTCTTTGACGCCACCATCGAGAAGCCCGTGTTTCTGTTCATTTGTGCACCAAGGCAGGTGGAACTCCGGGGTCTTCGGGTGTTGTACCCTGACACCTCTGGACGGAACCAAAAAGTCCAGAACTCCAGGTTGCTAACAGTTTTTTTTTTACAATGAATGAAATCCCCACCCATTTCCTTCACTTCTTCTTTCACTTTTGTGACTGAAAGACCTGCCTTTTTTGCTGTTCCATATTCCTTGATTAATCATGGCTGCCAGACCATCCAGCAGTGAAGATGACTCCAATGATTTCATTGATGAAGAGCCTCCTCAGCCGAAGGTCAAAGAACATTTCATCTGGAAATTTTTTAAGTTTCCAGCAGACCAGAAGAAGGTGAATGCACCAAAAGTAGAGTGCAGGATCTGCAAACAGGTCCTGTCACGGGGTAACCCCCCAAAAAAATACTCTTTTGGCAACTTCACCATGATTCGCCATGTGGAGAGGAGGCACCCCCAGAATTTTGCCCGGGAAAGTGTCAGGGCTCTGGCACAAGAGGTTCCCAGAGATGGGGCCTCTACATCAACAGGAGGAGCAACTTCTTCTGCAAGAGAACAATCACAGGAGCAGGTAGCAAACATTCAACCTGCATTTAACCATGGGGTCGTCAGATGCAGATACTGCAATCAACTCCTCACCTATGGGGAGCAAAGTGTCCTGCTCATGGTTCGAGCATTGGAGAACCATCGCTGCCCTTCCCACCCCTAATTTTTTTCTTTTCTTTTTGCTCCTGTTGAGCAGTTTCCATTCCCTGTTTTTGTTCCTGTTCAGTTAAAAGAAGAAAACCAAAAGTTCTTTTCAGAACTACCTCCAATTCTCATCAAAGAGCTATATTCTTAAAAAATGAAGAGTAAGTGAAATATAGTGCATTGATAATTGAAAGGAGAATGAGTAAGAAAGAACAGAAAGGTATGAGAGGTGAAAGGAAGTGAAGTAGGAGGAATGAAAGAAGGTGAGTGTTAGAAAAGAAAGTTATGACACAGTGAATAAACTGGAGGCCTCATTTCTGAAAAGTGACGCATCGCTACGTGAAAACAGCGATGCGTCACTTTTCTGGACGCACTCCTTATGACATTCCAGATATGTCATATTTAATATATGACTAATCAATTCGCAAGGAGTTACAGATATGTCAGTATTTCTGACATATCTGTAAACACAAAAGTAACGCATTGCAGGAGTGCGTCACAAAAGTGACGCAACTCCAGTAATGTGTCCTTTCACATGGAAAAAGCACCATGTGAAAGGTTTGCTGTGAAGCAGGCGCAAGATTTTGGCGCAACAGCATCCTAAAAGTGACGCACTGCGTCATTATTACCAAGCTTTTTGCAAGGAACACCCCCTCTGCATGCATTATACCTGACACTATTTTTTAAAAAATGACGCATCTAGGTACATGGGTCACTTTTTAAAACTCTGCGCCACATTGTATCTGCATCAGGTATAATGTATGCAGAGGGGGCAATCCCTCGCAAAAAGCTTGGTAATAACGACGTACTGAAATCTATGAGATTTCTCTGCGTCACTTTTAGGATGCTGTTGCGTCAAAATCTTGCGCCTGCCTCGCGTCACTTTCATGTTTACAGATATGTGAGAAATACTGACGTATCTGTAACTCCTTGCAACATGATTCGTCATACATTAAATATGACACATCTGGAATGTCATAAGGACTGTGGACAGAAAAGTGACGCATCACACCAGCAGTGTAATAAAATGTGCCTCGTTGCACTATATTTAAAGGATGCAACAGCATCCTAAAAGTGACGCAGTGAAATCTCAAACATTTCACTGCGTCGCTATTACAAAGCTTTTTGTGGGGGAACACCCCCTCTGCATGCATTATACCTCACGCAGATATAATGTGGCGCTTGATTTTAAAAAGTGACCCATCTACCTAGATACGTCACTTTTTAAATATAACGCAACGAGGCACATTTTTTTACACCACTGGTGCGATGCGTCACTTTTCTGTGCGCACTCCTTATGACATTCCAAGTAACGCATTGCTGGAGTGCGTCACAAAAGTGACGCAACTCCAGTAATGTGTCCTTTCAAATGGGGAAAGCAGCATGTGAAAGGTCTTGCCTCAGTCTAACACCTGCTGTAAAGCAGGCACAAGATTTTGACGCAACAGCATCCTAAAACTGACGCAGTGAAATCTCAAAGATTTCACTGCGTCGCTATTACAAAGCTTTTTGCGGGAGAACACCCCCTCTGCATGCATTATACCTGACGTTATTTTTAAAAAGTGACGCATCTAGGTACATGGGTCACTTTTTAAAACTCTGCGCCACATTATATCTGCGTCAGGTATAATGTATGCAAAGGGGGCATTCCCCCGCAAAAAGCTTGGTAATAACGACGTACTGAAATCTATAAGATTTCTCTGCGTCACTTTTAGGATGCTGTTGCGTCAAAATCTTGCACCTGCCTCGCATCACTTTTATGTTTACAGATATGTCAGAAATACTGACGTATCTGTAACTCCTTGCAACATGATTCGTCATACATTAAATATGACACATCTGGAATGTCATAAGGAGTGCGCACAGAAAAGTGACGCATAACACCAGCAGTGTAATAAAATGTGCCTCGTTGCACTATATTTAAAAAGTGACGCATCTAGATAGATGCGTCACTTTTTAAATATTGCATAACAATGCGCATTTTTTTACACCGCTGGTGCGTCACAAAAATTGACGCACAGGAGGCGCAACACTAACAGCGCAAGGCCTTCATAAATATGGTCCTGGATTTTCCCCGTGCTTCGCCGGTGCGCGTACCATGCGCTTCCCCCGCGCAAAACGAAAAATTTTTTTTAATGCCCTGCAGGACCCTATTTTAGTCCCTACATCAAACCTAGGGGGTCAGAGGGGGTCTACTCTTCCCCCTTATGGTCATTTGCCCCTTTTTTTTTCAAACCCCTTGTGTCTCGATTTTACCGAGACACAAGATGGCGGCCGCTCCAGACTGTTTAGAATGTTTACAGACACCCAAGAGCCAATCAGCTGTCTGCGCGCAAGTCGCGTGTCGCGCCTGGAGCGCACTCCGGTGCGCGCACCGGAGAGCGCCTATAGATATATATATTTTTTTGAACCTAAATTACTCAAAATCCACTGCAGCACATATCTTGAGACATAGCAAAGGCACATCGGGCTACCAGTCCCTACAATTTTGCCAAGTTTGGTGTAAATCCATTCAGCCGTTCGGGCTAAAAGTGAAATTGACCGCCCTATGGAAATTAACATGGGGAAAATGCGTTTTGGGACCCCCCTTTTATCTCGGCCCCCGCTTGACGTATCCCCCCCAAACTTTCAGGGAAGGACCGGAGCTCGACGAGGCCATTTTCAGGAAATTTTCAGGCAGATTCGTCAACCGGTGCCAAAGTTATTCCAAATAGAATTTTGAGATTTAACATTGAAAAAAATCCTAACTATAACTACCTACTGGCGACCGCCAGTAGGTAATTACCTACTGGCGGTCGCCAGTAGGTAGTTATAGTTAGGATTTTTTTCAATGTTAAATCTCAAAATTCTATTTGGAATAACTTTGGCGCCGGTTGACGAATCTGCCTCAAAATTTCCTCAAAATGGCCTCGCGGCGTTCCGGTCCTTCCCTGAAAGTTTGGGGGGGATTCGTCAAGCGGGGGCCGAGATAAAAGGGGGGTCCCAAAACGCGTTTTCCCCATGTTAATTTCCATAGGGCGGTCGATTTCACTTTTAGCCCGAACGGCTGAATGGATTTCCACCAAACTTGGCAAAATTGTAGGGACTGGTAGCCCGATGTGCCTTTGCTATGTCTCAAGATATGTGCTCCAGTGGATTTTGAGTAATTAAGGTTCAAAAAAATATATATATCTATAGCCGCGCTCCGGTACGCGCACCGGGCGCTTACCGCGACTTGCGCGCAGAAAGCTGATTGGCTCTGGGGTGTCTGTAAACATTCTAAACAGTCCGGAGCGGCCGCCATCTTGTGTCTCGGTAGGATCGAGACACGAGAGGTGGCCAAAACAAAGAGGGAAATGACCATAAGGGGGCAGAGTAGACCCCCCTTGACCCCCTAGGTTTGATGTGGGGGCCATAAAAGGGCCCCGCGGAGCAAAAAAAAAATTAAAAAAAATTTTGATTTTCGCGGGGTGAGCGCCCGGTACGCGCACCGGTACGCGCACCGGTAAGCGTACCGGGGAGCTTACCATGGGGAAAAAGAATGACAGTTCTAAAAGTAGCTGTTTAAAAAAAAAATGTTTTGTTGTTTTTTTTATACATACACATACATATATATAAATGCATATGCATATATATATATATATGCATATATGTGTATATGTGTGCGTGTAGAGAGAGGTAGAGAGGTAGAGGTGTAGAGGTAGAGAGGTAGAGAGGTAGCGGTAGAGAGGTAGAGATTAGTAGAGAGAGAAGAAGAGAGAGGTAGAGAGGTAGAGAGTAGTGAGTGAGTAATAGAGAGTAGAGAGTGAGTAGTAGAGAGTAGTAGAGAGCAGTAGAGAGAGTAGCAGAGAGTGAGTAGTAGAGAGTAGTAGAGTGAATAGTAGAGTGAGTAGTAGAGAGTAGTAAAAGTAATTTACAATCGTTCGGAATATCGGTGTTTGGGCAGATATGATCCAGGGACCCCCAGTATGCAAGGGGAATTAGTCCCCCCTCTACAAACGCGCCAGTGGCCTGCATTGCAGAGAGGTGTAACAAGGGTGTGGCCTCATTACACTTCTCTGCAATGCAGCTCCCTCGCGCATACTGGAGGCTCCTGGTGGACCAGTTGACCCCAGGGAGCCTCAGTATGCAAGGGGAATTAGTTCTCCCTCTGCAAACGCGGCAGTGGGCTGCGTTGCAGAGAGGTGTAACAAGGGGCATAGTCTCATTACACCTCTGCAATGCAGCCCCTGGCGCATACTGGAGGTTCCAGGTGGGCTAATTGGCCCCCAGGGGCCCCCAGTATGCAAGGGGAATTAGTTCCCCCTCTTCAAACATGCACGGGGGCTGCGTTGCAGAGAGGTGTAAAAAGGGTTGTGGCTTCATTACACATCTCTGCAATGCAGTCCCCTGGCGCATACTGGAGATTCCTGGTGGGCTTTCAGGTCTTATATAGTTAGGAATTAGCATTAAAAAAACCTTTGAAATTCACTGAAAAAACCATAGGTTTCACACCAGTTATAGTTAGGAATTAGCATTTAAAAAACCTTTGAAATTCACTGAAAAAACCATAGGTTTCACACCAGTTATAGTTAGGAATTAGCATTTAAAAAACCTATTAAATTCACTGAAAAAACCATAGATTTCACACCATTTATAGTTAGCTGGAAATTTTACTGACATAAAACCATTGAAATTCCCACGTGAGGTTCCGTGACGGTTCCGTGACAATTTGAACCCGTGTTTTCAAGTTTGTCGGAAATACATAATATTGGTATCGGCGAACCGCAAATGATCCATTTAGTATATCCTGGTGTTTTCGCTACGCTACGAGCAAGAGCACTCCTTCTATTGACATATTTCTGATCTACCCACGGCATCCATCTTAGATCATGGCCGCCATTTTGTGATTCTTGCCCTCACATACGCAATAACCTCTGATCATTCCACTTTGATTAAGGACACGTATCCTTAGCCGGAGATTCACCTCTTACATGACACGTGCACCTTAAACCAGATCACGCTGTAGCTGCATGACTCGACAAAGGCTGCCTCCTCTGCCCAAGGCCAGCCCTGCCAAACTGGTCTTCGTGTCCATTGTACCTGATCATGATTAGGCGGCCGAAGCCGGTAGCCTTGCCCATTTACAACCCACAAGCATCTCTTATCCCACTTTTCTATCTTCCACACCTGGCTCTGTTTCTTTCTTTCTGAATCTTTATTAGGGGGAGGTAACGAACTTTACGATGAGGCGGTCCGGGTCCTGAATGCAATATTGACAGGGAATTGTGACGAACTAGTGGGAACCCCTCTTCGTAGATGTTTTGTATCAGATTTTATCAACGGTTCCTGTGTACGCCAAATATTTATTGTCTATGACACAAAGGTTTTGGGAACGTACCAACATGTGAAAAATTCGCCTGAAGGCCAAAAACTAGTATATAAGGAGCAACCCGCTTTGTACAATTTGAACAGGCTCCTGGTTACTGCCCGTGTGTAGTATCTGTGACTTCTGTGTCCCTGCAGTAATAAACCTTTGGTCTTTGACGCCACCATCGAGAAGCCCGTGTTTCTGTTCATTTGTGCACCAAGGCAGGTGGAACTCCGGGGTCTTTGGGTGTTGTTCCCTGACACCTCTGGACGGAACCAAAAAGTCCAGAACTCCAATTGGCGCCCAACGTGGGGCCTCGTCATTCGGTACCGGTCCAAAAGCCTGAAGAGTTCGAGAAGCTTCGTGTGAAGATTCCTGAGGGAGGCGCCCCACTTCATCGATCCCGGCATATCGCAAAAGTGGCCCGAAGTTCTCTTCCACGAGGGTTTCCCGTTCAGGACGGCTGCGGTGGGCCGTTGCCTTGACCGTCGCCCTGTCTTGGACCCGAGGTGCAGTCCTTAGTACGGCGAAACGTGACGGGTTTCTCCTTGGTGACGTCTTCAGTGACTCAGTTAAGTATTTAGTGATAGCTAGCTGGTTACTTTTGTGAGGATTGTTAAAATCCTTGATCGGTTCTTGGTTTGGTTTGGTTTCGTAAGATTATCACTGGTTGTTCTAGTTACGATAATCTTTTTGGTTTAGTTTGGGTATCGATACATCAGTTCGTTTTGGTAGGCCTAAGTTCTTGGTTCGAGTGCACATATTTGTTCCGTGTTTGTTTGTTTTGTGTTCCGGACTGAAAATGGTAAGTCGGAAAATGTTGTCTTGTTTTAGTTGCAACAGTGACTCACGATTGGAGGACTCTTGTCTGGTTCCTCCGATTGGGACTCCCCTATATGATTTATATTGTAAACATGGCGTGGGTCCTATAGCTTACAATGAGGTATGGGTCCGTTATTGTAAGAAGGATGGTGTCCTTAGTTGGCCACTGCATGGTAGTTTTGAACCAGAGATTCTCGACAACTTAGAAGCGAAATTGTTTAGGAAGAAAGCCCGGCCGGCAATGTTTGATTCTTTCCGTTACTGGCGAAAAGAATCCAAACAGAGAGAAATGAAAAGGTTGAAAAAAGAACAGAAAGAACAAGAAGAGTTAACTCTAGAGCAAGCGACTAAACAGTTGCAGGCTAACGAGTGTGAGAAGGCCATAGATATAGCAATTAGAGAGCATAACTTAGCGATCGACAAGTGCTATCCTGCCTTGCCATCGAAAATGGCTAAGATACTGGAGGATTCCGAAAACGATCCTCTGTTATCTTATCTGTTACGGTCACCTCCACCGTATGCACAAGGTGCTACGGCTCCACTTGTCCCGAATGTTCAATTGCCGGTTGCTGGACAACCTGGTGTTCCTGCTCCTGTCCCTCAGAATCAAGCTCCCGTACCTCCTGTGATGAATGTGAATGTTCCTACAGCTCCTCCTCTTCCTACACTGCCAGCCTCTATACCTGCATCCGTACCTACTGTTCCTCAAACTATTTTTCTCGATACTCCTACTGTTCCGTTATCTATTCCTACCTCTACTGCATTCTCTACGTCTGCGAGTGTACTAACTCCACTTTCTGTTCGTCGAAGAATCACTGATTCTGTTACTAATATACTGTCTCCTATATATAAAACTTTGATTAAGACTCCTACTCCTGATTCAGTTCAGAGACGTAGTCAGCTACCAAGTACTGAGGAACGGGGAATTTTAGATTCCACGGCTCTCAGATGGATTTCGAAGAGTAGAAGATATAGTACGAGAGATGTGTTAGACACATTTATGCAGTGGGGAGAACCAACACAACGGTACGTCTTTGATGAGATGTGCTCGTTGTTACGTGAAGAAATAGAAGAAGACGATGTCGAATCAGATTTGGAAGATTTAATTAGAGTTCAAAAAGAGTTTGCTGCTGGAATGATAGTGGGTGAGAATATAAAAGAAGCGATGGAACTTATTTTAAGTTTTAGGAATGATCCATCTCTTCGTTCACCGAGAGATTTAGAAAAAGGTAAAGTGAAGCTTAATCGCCAATATCCAATGAGGGAGGTTCCTCCAATTTGGCGCGAAGCTATTCAAGCTGACGCAGTGAATGGTATTGCTGCTGCTCCAGCACAGTTCCAACGAGTGTGGATACACATTCCATGGAAGCGAGCAGAAGTGCTAGCGGTGAAACAGGCCTTGCCAGATCCACGTAAAAATCCAGCTGGATATTACAAGGAATTAACACAGACAGTTGAGGCTTGTATAATGAACTTAGCCGACATCGATATGTTGTTTGGTAATGTAGTTCCGCAACCAGTGTGGGCTAAAATTCGTAGAGAGGATCATCAAGCTGCTTTAGGTGGTGATTGGGCAGCTATCACTGCAGCAGATGGTCAGCAAATAGGTGGTGCGAAACCCGAACCTCTAATTGCTAATCTTCCAGGTAGAATAATTGATCTAATGAAGACTCTAATGCCAGCATTGCGTGTAAATTGGGACAAGTTGTCAGCATGCAGGCAGAAGAAAGACGAAAGTGTCTCCGACTTCTTCACGAGGTTTGAAGAGACTTTTGTAGATCATAGTGGTCAGGACATGAGTACAGAAGGAGGACAGAGATTGTTTGTCGATAAATTTGTGCATAATTTGTTACCTGAATTATGCAATAAGTTAAAAGACTCAGAAAGTGCGTGGGCTGTATCTACGACAGCGCAAATACTTGCGACTGCACAGTACTACGAAAATAGGGATAAAGAAGAAAAGGAAAAATCAGAAAAGAAAACAAAAGATTTAAAAACTAAAGTTCTTTTGCAACAGGCGTATCCGCCTCGCACGAATCAAACTAATACGCAGCAAGGTTCATACCAAAGGACAGATTATGGTTCATCAAGACCTCAATATCAGTGGAATCAGTGTGCGTACTGTAAGAAAGAGGGTCACTATAAAAATGAATGTCCGATTTTAGCACAAAATAACGCAGCAGCAGCTCAGAGAGGTCGTGGTGGTTTTGTGCAGAATTCTAGAGGTCGAGGACGAGGTGCTATGCCTCCACAAACGAATGATCGTCCCTCCAATCACTTTGATCAACGAAATGGACAATCTACTCAGCAAAATAGATCTCAACAATATCTTGTCGAGGACTATAATGAAGTAGATGAGGGTTTTCAACAAAATGGGTACTAGGACAGCCATGGACAAAGAGAGGGAGTAGTATCAGTTCCAGTGGATCAGAGTGGGCCTTATGTCGCAGTAGCAACATCAGGTGTAGTCGAACCGTTTCTGTTGGATACTGGTGCCGCAAAAAGTTCTATCATTCATGCGAAACTCCCTGGCGCACCTTTGTCTGGCTCAACAAATGTTTCCGTAGGTTTTTCAGGCGCCCCTGTTTACAACCCGATATCTGGTCCTTTGTCTATTTCTGTTGGACCATGCCAATTGAAAGCACCCCTGATTTTGACGACAGGTTGTAATGAAAACCTGCTTGGTTTAGATTTGTTAAAACGACTATATGCGACATTGTACTGTTCCCCGGAAGGAGTACAGCTTACATTGGGTAAAAATATCACTTCTCCGATGTACTTGTCAATAAACGCACTCCCGCCGGAGCTACGTTCACTCCCTGATTCTCTTTGGGCGACTGGTCCTAATGATGTAGGTCTCCTAGAAATTCCACCGTATGTGGTAACTTTGAAAGCGAATGTAAAATTTCCAAGAATTCCCCAATATAAAATATCCAGTGAAGGAGAGCGTGCACTTTTATTGATTGTGCAAGATTTGATTAAGAAAGGTGTGGTTGAAGAAACTAGAGGAAATGTCTGTAACAGTCCTGTATTGCCGATCCTGAAACGAACTGATCCTACAAAACCTCCAGTTTATAGGTTTGTCATAGACCTTAGAGAAGTTAATAAGATTGTAATCCCACAGTTTCCTGTAGTGCCAGACATTACTGCCTTGTTAACATTGATTCCTGCCACAGCCACATGGTTCTCAGTTATTGACCTAAAGAATGCCTTTTTCAGCATTCCGATAGCTGAAGAAAGTAGAGATATTTTCGGATTCTGTCTAGGAGGTCGCAGTTTCAGATTTAAACGCGCTCCACAAGGCTATTGTGAGAGCCCATCCATTTATAGTCAAGCATTAAAAAGCCAGTTAGATTCTTTTGTCCTTCCTCCAGGTTCTGCCCTAGTACAGTACGTAGACGATCTTTTAGTGGCTGCCGATGACAAGGAAACTTGCAAAGCAGCTACAATATCCCTATTGCATCATTTGTCTAAATTGAATCACAAGGTGTCTCCTTCGAAAATGCAATACTGCTGCCAAGAAGTGACCTACCTAGGTCATCTCTTGTCAAAGGAGGGAAGGAAGTTGACCCCAGAAAGAATAAAAGCAATTACGCAGATGAGTGTTCCATGCACACAGAGAGAAGTACGTGCCTTTCTAGGTATTACCTCTTACTGTAGGCAGTGGATCCCAAATTTTTCTCTTTTAGCGAAACCATTGGTAGCTTTGACTGGGAAAAATGTTCCGAGTCCGGTGCCATGGTCTGATGAATGTCAAGAAAGTTTTACTGAATTACGAAAAGCATTGTGTTCAGCTCCTGTATTGGGTACACCTGATTACAGCAAACCATTCACGCTCTACGTTCACGAGAGAGAAGGTTGCGCGTTGAGTGTTCTGACACAGAAGTTTGGTGATAAACAACGCCCTTGTGCGTATTTCTCATCAACATTAGATCCGGTAGCCAGAGCGTTGCCTAGTTGTTTGAGAGCTACAGCGGCAGCTGCAGCTTCCATTCGACAATCTGCTGGTTTGGTGATGAACAACATGCTAGTGGTCATGGTTCCTCATGCAGTGGATACACTCATGAACCGAACGAAGACACAACACCTTACTAGTGCGAGATTATCTGGTTACGAGCTGACATTACTAGCGAGTCATATTCAGATCAAAAGATGTAATGTATTGAATCCAGCAACACTGTTGCCGACTGATCAAGAGTCGAGTGATTCCGAGCCACATGATTGCTGTTTTAAAACGGAGGAAGAGACAAAAGGACGCATTGACTTGAAAGATACTCCGCTATCAGATCCGGATGGTACGCTGTATGTGGACGGGTCATGTTTTAAATTGGAGAATGGTGATGTGACTGCTGCTTACGCAGTAACGACTTTGAAGACGATTGTGGAGACTGCAAGAGTGAGTCAGAATTCTGCCCAAGCTGCAGAATTAATAGCTCTAACGAGAGCGTGTGTTTTAGCTGAGGGAAAGAGAGTGAATGTGTTTACAGATAGTCAGTACGCATTTGGCGTGGCCCATAGTTTTGGCCGGTTGTGGAGAGAAAGAGGTTTCATTACGTCCCATGGGACTAAGATCCAACATGGTCAGCTAGTTAACGACTTGTTGGAATCTCTAACCTTGCCGACTGAAGTTGCGATTGTGAAGTGCAGTGCTCATAAAGCAATCACGGATGATGTTGGTCGTGGGAATGCTTTTGCTGATGAAATTGCTAAACAGACAGCTAGGGACACGATGAGCAGAATGTATGTTGCTACGTCTGCAAGATGGATTGCTGAATCTGGAATGTGTGAGGATACTATGGAAAGTGTGAAAGAGATTCAGAAAGAAGCAACTGAGGAAGAGAAACGTGTATGGAGAGAAAGTACGGGCAAGTTGGACTCGAATGGATGTTGGATTGATTTGACAGAACAGCAGCGTTGGATGTTGCCCGATGCATATGTGCTTGCAGTAGTGACGATGGCGCATGGACTAGCGCATATAAGTTCTAAAGGGATATGTAAGATGTTGGCTCCGGTCTGGAAGAATGAGGGAATCAGTAAGTGTGCAGAGAGAGTGGTGAAAAATTGTATGGTGTGCTTGATGCATAATCCTGGCAAGGGAACTCCAACTCCAGCTGGTCATTTCGCTCCTCCTTCCTGTCCCTTTGAAGTAATTCAGTTAGACTTCATTCACATGGAACGCTGCAACAATTTGAAGTATGTCCTGGTGGTAGTTTGTGCTTTTTCCAGGTGGATAGAAGCATACCCACTAAAGGACAATACTGCCCTATCTACTGCCAAAATTCTTCTCAAGGAATTTTTCCCTAGATTTGGAATGCCACGGATTGTATAGTCGGACAACGGAAGTGAGTTTATAGGGAAAGTTATGCAGAGTGTGTGTGCCGGTTTAGGATTGAAACAGAAATTTCACAGTGCAAACCATCCCCAGTCTGCTGGTTTAGTCGAGGGTTACAATGGCACCCTCAAGCTGAAAATAGCCAAAATACAAGCATCCACAGGTTTAGCCTGGCCAGACGCACTTCCTTTGGCCTTGTTATCAACAAGAGCGACAGTACATTCTAGAATAGGGCTTAGTCCGTACGAGATAGTCTTTGGTCGCCCGGCAAATATCTGGGGTGTGCCAAGGCCTAAAGAATTTTGCTCCATTGAATATCCTATGTTGATAGACTATCTTTACGACTTGACTGCTAAATTGAGTCTTATTCATCAACAGGTTTTCGATGCTTTGCCAAAACCTCCGGAGAGTCCAGGGCATCAGCTGAAACCAGGAGATCTGGTCGTAATCAAGAACTTCGCGAGGACGAAGAACCTTCAGCCGAGATTTGTGGGGCCTTTCCAAATCTTACTGGCAACGAGGACAGCAGTTCGTGTAGCTGGCCGCAAGCACTGGATACACGCCTCACATGTTAAGCGTGTTCCTTTGCCGCTCCCTTACGACGACTGGGTGAAGAAGGGAATTGGTGCCTCCGAATCTGAAAGCACACCGAAGTTCATCTCTTTCAGCGATGCCGAATTGATTACTGACACTTCAAAACCTGACTCTCCTCCTGAAAAGACTCCTTTGAACACTGAGCATTTGTCTCCAGCATCAGAAGAAACTTTGCTATCTGCGAATTTGAACTCTGCAACAGCTGCTAGTGATACACTATTTTCCGATCAGACAGTACCAGTGAAGCAGAGATACAACCTAAGAAGCCGTAATATGGACAAATAAAGCAGGCAACTGCATATTGTGATTTTGATATATTGAACTTTTGCCTTCAGCCAGGAAGTTTGCTATTGTTTATTGTTTTTAAAAAATTGCCTTGCCGTCTGGGTAGCCGTAGGGTCGTGGCTGTGTGCCTAGTTTGAATTTGCAGGGGTCTGACACAAGGTCGATCTTTCTGTTGGTTCTGGGAACTCCCAGGGCTGATAGAGGCATTTTCATCTACGTACACATCATCAGTGGTCGCGAGCGGATTGTAGAAGATGGAGCTTCCTGCGCTGCAACGAGAAAATGTGATTTATGTTCGCAGAAACAGACTTAATAGAATTCTTCATAGCAAATGCTTTCTGATGCAATGTGCCATTACATTTTTGATTATTTTAGCAACATTGGTGGGTGGAATCGTATTTAGTATAAATTTGATTTTTGTGCCAGTTACTACAGTACCTCCCCTTGATCCTGCTATTTCTACTGTTTCTTCTATACACTCTTTTCACTCGTTTCCAGAACATGAGCAAGCCCGACGCTCAGAATTCACCAACAACACTTTTGTACAACTCTTGCATCAACACCAACTGGTAGTTAACACTACAAACTGCTGGGTGTGTGGCTTGATACCCCACACTATGGATAAAGGTATTCCCTATCTGGTTTTGCCTTACAGCTATAATGGATCATTTCAGGCCTTCCAAACCATCTTTGCTTATGCCCTTGAAACTTATCCTCCACGTCCACCACGTTCCACTAAATATAACTCTGCCAACAAAGCCTTAGTCCAGGGAATTATTGACATGGTCAAGGACGTCAATAATACTCCATCTTACCCTAGAGACGAATTGCGAGTATATTTAAGTTGGAATACTTCAGAGTATCGCCTTAGTTTAGGAGAAAGCAAGCGCAAAAGCTCAACTCCAATCTGGGTCGTACCTCACCGAGGTCAGGTCTGTTTGCAAGGTAACGGGAGAAATCCGAGAGCTCAGCTAGGGAGGAGTGAGTGCGTAGAGACTTACGTGTTTCCGGCTAACTCTTCCCCTGCCTTTCTTACTGCTAGGGGTACCTACTTCATTTGTCGAGACAGAGCTTATACATGGTTGCCTGCCGACTTTTCAGGATCATGTTATATTGCTCGATTACTGCCTCCGACATACACTGCTTCACCTGATTACCACAGAACCAGAGTAGCGAGAGGTGTCTTCAGCAAGGAAGATACCGCTGGTCAGGAAGCTGGAGACTTCTTCAAAGGCTTCCTTCCGTTCTGGGGGCCTATGGCCAATAGTAGAAACATACGTCAGCTAACACGGGTAGTTGAATCTACTATTACCGAAACTGCTGGTGCCCTTAGCAATCTGACAGCTGAGCTTCAAGCGGATAGGCTCATGACGTTGCAGAATCGTATGGTTCTAGACGTTATACTTGCAGATCGAGGTGGGGTATGCAGAATGATCCAATCGAGCTGCTGTGTCTTTATTCCTAATAATGCTCCAACAGTCTACGAGGCGATCTCTAAGTTACACAAGATTTCAGACTCCATACATGTAGACAAGGGAAACTGGTCCTTCATGGAGTGGTTTTGGACTCTGATATCAGCGTGGGGATGGAAGGTTCTAATGGTCATTGGTGTCATCTTAGTATTCCTATTCTCATGTTGTCTGATTATCCAGTGTGGTCCTGCTCTGTGTAGTCTTTGTGCTGCAACTTGTCTCAGAAAACCACCTGTGTTTGGAGAAAAGACACGAGAAAGGATGATGGTACAACAGCATGTCACTGACCTGATGAGCATAGAATTAGATTCAGACATAGACTGAGTAATTGCCTATGTAAGGGCAAAAGGAGGGTCTGAGGTTCCGTGACGGTTCCGTGACAATTTGAACCCGTGTTTTCAAGTTTGTCGGAAATACATAATATTGGTATCAGCGAACCGCAAATGATCCATTTAGTATATCCTGGTGTTTTCGCTACGCTACGAGCAAGAGCACTCCTTCTATTGACATATTTCTGATCTACCCACGGCATCCATCTTAGATCATGGCCGCCATTTTGTGATTCTTGCCCTCACATACGCAATAACCTCTGATCATTCCACTTTGATTAAGGACACGTATCCTTAGCCGGAGATTCACCTCTTACATGACACGTGCACCTTAAACCAGATCACGCTGTAGCTGCATGACTCGACAAAGGCTGCCTCCTCTGCCCAAGGCCAGCCCTGCCAAACTGGTCTTCGTGTCCATTGTACCTGATCATGATTAGGCGGCCGAAGCCGGTAGCCTTGCCCATTTACAACCCACAAGCATCTCTTATCCCACTTTTCTATCTTCCACACCTGGCTCTGTTTCTTTCTTTCTGAATCTTTATTAGGGGGAGGTAACGAACTTTACGATGAGGCGGTCCGGGTCCTGAATGCAATATTGACAGGGAATTGTGACGAACTAGTGGGAACCCCTCTTCGTAGATGTTTTGTATCAGATTTTATCAACGGTTCCTGTGTACGCCAAATATTTATTGTCTATGACACAAAGGTTTTGGGAACGTACCAACATGTGAAAAATTCGCCTGAAGGCCAAAAACTAGTATATAAGGAGCAACCCGCTTTGTACAATTTGAACAGGCTCCTGGTTACTGCCCGTGTGTAGTATCTGTGACTTCTGTGTCCCTGCAGTAATAAACCTTTGGTCTTTGACGCCACCATCAAGAAGCCCGTGTTTCTGTTCATTTGTGCACCAAGGCAGGTGGAACTCCGGGGTCTTTGGGTGTTGTTCCCTGACACCTCTGGACGGAACCAAAAAGTCCAGAACTCCACACGTTATAGTTAGTTGGACTCACTATAACTTGCGCGCCTGTAATGCACTGCTGATGACGTCACATATTACATCACTCATGACATGGTCAGTGACATCACTCATGACATCACTGATGACACCATCCTTGTGACAGAGTGACAGACCTAATTTCAGTGTAATGTAACGCTTGAAACACATATTCAAAAATAGAAACAAACATTTTCAAAAAAATGGAGATACCCAAACCAGTAACAACAACCAATTCAGTAATTCCACCATCTATATACACATCCACTCATTCACCAACAGTTCTATATAGTCACTCATATGTATACTCACTCATCATATGTAGTGATACACCTATACATCCTGTTACACATCAGCAGTCATCCAAAAGTTACTCACACACATACTCACACATGCAAATAAACTATTGAACATCCATTTATTTGCATATACATTTATACACACACTACCACCTTACTTCTAAGGAAACTTACCCATACTTACTCTCCTAAACAATCACTTATAGAAACACATACTTATTTAAACAGGAACTTCTACAATCTCTCACTATATATACTATACTCACTTATATACATCAATACTCACATATACTAGATTAAAACATATGTCGTTACTAATGAAGACACTAGTGAGACAGTCATTCACTCACTAACACACACATATACACACTCATCCACCCATACAGTCCTGCACATATGCTGTCTTCAAAACACATACAAACAGTGAGTCAGTCACCAACCCCTGCAGCCACTTATACACAAAGAGAAACACTGATACAAACATTTAAATATTTAAACAATACTCGCTAATATATGTATTCACTAAGATACACGTAATAAGCCAGTTACCCAACCAATTTTTTTTTTTAAAAAACATCCATTTACACACGTATTTAAACATTTATTCTTCCATCGACCTTTACAAATACATATATAAAACAAATTTATTTTTCAGAAAGACACACATTCACTGGATGGTGTCATCAGTGATGTCATGAGTGATGTCACTGACCATGTCATGAGTGATGTAATATGTGACGTCATCAGCAGTGCATTACAGGCGCGCAAGTTATAGTGAGTCCAACTAACTATAACGTGGGAATTTCAATGGTTTTATGTCAGTAAAATTTCCAGCTAACTATAAATGGTGTGAAATCTATGGTTTTGTCAGTGAATTTAATAGGTTTTTTAAATGCTAATTCCTAACTATAACTGGTGTGAAACCTATGGTTTTTTCAGTGAATATATATATGTACACACACAGATGGCGTGCTTCTGCCGCTTGAGACGGCGGGCACTCGACGGGGTTCGCCAGCCCCTAAATATTATGCAGCACTCCTGGTCCACTTTTTTCTTTGCTCGAAAACAACCAGAGTCGAGGCCCCAATGTAGTTAACAGTGCTTCAGGTTTATTTGGCACAAGAAAAACCCTACGCGTTTCGAGATCAGCCGATCTCTTGCTTACGGGTGGAGCTTAGGTGTACCGCCATTCTTTTTAAAGTGAAAATTACCGTGTTCCAAACTCACACGTGATCTATAGACATAGACTAGTTATTTTCGTTGTTACAATGTCTGCCAATTCATAAATGAACATTATAAAATATAAATTTGTTTAAATCAATTCCATCGCATTGTTATCATGCTTTAAAGTATTGTTGGAACAGGATATAAGTCCTTGTTGCGATACATAAAAAACAATGTGCATTTATCCCCAGTGGGCTTAAGGCCAATAATAGTTCACATCGGCATTCTTTGTTAGCATCGTATAATGTTTATTTTTCATTTTGTGCAATGTCTATAGTGTCCTCTTATATTTCAGACGATGCTTCACACAATGCCGTATGACTAAATGCCCAGTATAGTGCCCCAGTGGGCAAATCAATGTATCCATTATTATTATCCTTCCACTTCCTGTAATTAAGAAAGACATTGCTGCTTTAGCATAATTACCTGTGTCAGATCACATACTTAATAAGTTAAAATCATTTTAAAATTCCAAGAATACAGTTAGAGCAAACAGCAGCTACTTAACACACCTTTGCATGACGATTTCAATTCTGTAGGTGAATAGCTAATTCTTCCCCCAGATTGTGTTCCATAGGTTGCATTGTGTTATACTTGATGATATATTTTGATTCTAGCTTTCTTAGTTCCAGCCTTCTATTACCTCCTCTCCCTGTTCTCCACACAATCCAATACATAACATTTCATCAAATTTGGATTTTTATTGTGTTCCTCCGCAAAGTGTCTAGCAATTGGATACTGTTGATTTACATTCTTGATTGCCCTTTGGTGCTCTAGGATTCTCAGTTTAGCTTGCTTTGTGGTACATCCTATATAGAATGTATTGCATGGGCATTGCAGTGCATAAATAACACATTCAGTGTTGCAGCTAAGGTGTTTGGTTATTTTATGTGCACTTCGTTCTTTTGATAACTTCAATGTTTTGTAATTATGGCTGTATTTGCACGCTTTGCACTTGCGGCAAGGAAAACTTCCCTGTATTGTGTTGGACTTTTGGTGTTCCTTGATTAATGTAGTACTTAGTGCAGCCTTTAAGGATTTTGCCTTTCTGAAGGTCTATGAGGGGGTTTCATGAATGAATTCCCTTAAGTCTTTATCCAGCCTTGGTATGTCCCAGTACTTTCCCAGACCTTGTCGCAGCTTCCACGCCTGGCAGGCATAGTTTGTGATAAACCGTATTTTGTCATCTTTTTTGTTTTCTTTAGGGATCAACAGGTCGTTTATGACTATTTGGTCCACTCTTTCTACAGCCTGTTTAATGACTTTCTTGCTGTAGCCCCTTTCGGAAAATCTGTTCAACATTATTTTTTTCTCCTCTGAGAAACTTTCAACAGAACTACAGTTCCGTTTGGCTCTGATTAATTCCCCCAGGGGTATACTGCGTATTAGGCTGGGAGGGTGACAGCTATCCGCATGCAGGAGACTGTTCCCTGCAGTGGATTTCCGGAGTAGGGAGCTACTTAGAGTTCCCTCCCTCACCTCTAGTCTTGCATCCAAAAAGTCCATTTGTTTTTTGTCTATAACACTGGTAAATTGTAGATTAAGGTAATGAATTCTCATTAAGGATGGATTCAAATTCTTTTACCTGATCAAGTGTGCCCTTCCAAATGCAGAAGATATCATCTATGTCTCTCCTCCATAGGACGACATGGGTATGTGAAGTGGGAGATCTTATTCACCACTTGCTCCTCCCACCAGCCCAGGTAAAGACCTGCGAAACTGGGGGCGAAGCAAGTACCCATCGCCGTCCCCCTCGTTTGTTTGTACATCTGTTTGTTGAAAATGAAGTCGTTGTTTGTAAGGCATTCCCACATCATATCCAGGAGCATGTTGGTATGTGTTAAATGAGAGATAGATCTCTCTTTTAGATAATGTTTACAGGCATCTACCCCTAAATCTTGAGGGATACTGGTGTACAGGCTGGTGACGTCAAAGCTCACCAGCCAATATTCTGGGCTCCATGTGATGTCATTGATAATTCTCAAGAAGTCTGACGTGTCCCTCACATAAGAGGGGAGATTCTGGACAAAGGGTTGTAAAAAATAGTCTATGTATCTGGAGGTGTTCTCGTATAGTCTACCCACAGACGAGACAATCGGCCTGCCTGGCGGTGTATGGAGATCTTTATGTAGTTTTGGCAATAGATAAAGTGCAGGTATTTGCGGATATTTACAGAGCAGGTAATTATATTCCTCATCCTCTATTGTCCCCCTTGCCTTCCAGTCACTCAATTTATTCAAGTATCTTTGTTTCATTTCATTATACTCGTGTTTAGTTGTTCTTACATAATTATCTTCATCTGCCAACTGTCTCAAACCTTCCTTTAAATACATGTCAAGCGGCCAAACTACTACATTCCCTCCCTTGTCACTGTTTTTGATAACTACATCAGCCCAACTCTCCATTTCTTTTAATGCTAGAAACTGTTGTTTATTCAAATTCCAGTTCACTTTGGGTTTCATTTTGTCCATTTTTTTCATCTCTTCAATCATGCCCTGTTCAAAGCTATCAATGTAGCTATTTATAATTTGTGGTACAAAGACCGACTTGGGTTTAAAACCACTATTGCTGCTCATTTCAATCGTACTCTGTGTCTACCATATTCAGCAGAGGATTGTCACTGACATCACATCCTGCTAATACATGAACAGTTTGTAAAAATTCAGCATCATTTATATTCAAAGTGCTGGGGTTTTCGCAAACTTGATCTTTTTTAATCGTGGTTTGGTCGCAAACCATTTTTTAAATTTAAGTTTGCGAGTAAAACGGAACAAGTCAATACGGGCGTTTGTGAGATTAAATTTTGATGTTGGACAGAATGATAGCCCTCTGGATAACACTTCAAGTTGATGTACTGTTAAAATACGTTTAGATAAATTTACCACAGGCATGGTGTTTACTTCTTTGCCGCTTTCCCTCTTGTTAGAACTCCCACCGGGCTCGATACTGCTTCTGATGCCTTGCCTCCTCTTCCTCGTGCGCCTCCTCTGCCTCCTCTTCCACGCCCTTTTGAAGGAGTGCCTGTCTGGCGTCCCTTGGCAATCAGGGCAACCTCGTTTAAAATTAGGTCTTTTACCGGTATTGATTCAATGGATTCTGAGACATCACTTTCAATTGAGTCACTGTCTTCTTCCACAGCTATCGATTCCCCTTCTACTACTCCATTTTGCTTGGGCAATTGTTTTTTTTGTTACGGGTGTTTTACTTGCTTTAGTTTTTTTGGCGGCATTCCTAATGGCATCAAATCTTTTTGCAAAGGTGAGGATTTGGCCTTTGCTATAATCGATTTTCATCCCGGTGAAATTTCCTCTGTTTTTTCTCCTTAATTTCTTCCTCTATTTTCTCCAGGCGTTAATCAATTTTACCCATCTCTGTGGCAAACTTACTTTCGGTGTACTTGTCTTTTAGTTTCGTAATGATCGCTTCACCCTCCTCATTCAACTTTGCACACTCTTTCTCTGCATTTTTTATAAGCATTTTAAGCATGTTAATTGAACACATGAATGAAACGGAAAACAAACTGAAAATAAATCGGATGGGGAAACAAAAGGATTGGGACATATACACAGTGCAAACATGCGCTGGAAAAATCAACAGCACAATGCTCTACCCACTGGAGGGTTTTAATTAAAAACTGTTTCTTTTGCATCATAGGTTTGAGCAGATGTCTCAAAACCCAAGGACAACATGGATAAAGAACAGTGGAGAGACACTAAATAACAAGGAAAAACAAGCAAAAGAAATCGAACTATGACACAAAATAAACGGTAACAAGCGCAACCACAAGTCCCATAAGCCATCTCAAAAACGGAAGTGATTCCATGAAAGAATGCCATTGGGGCAAACGAAATGACTTTAAAACACCGGACGCTGGTTGTGCTCAGAGCCAGGCTTACCTTTGAAGAAGTTCCATGTTGGAACGAAACATGTCGGGATTATGCCACAAGCCGCTGTTTTTTCACCATTAAAGGAGCAGAAATCAAGTTTTCAGGTGTGACCATTGGTTTTTTTTTCCCTCGGGGATTTAAACATTGTTGGAATATATATATATATATATATATATATATATATATAAATATCGACAGGAAGAGTGTGAGGGGGCGAGTACATCCTACATTGGAGGAGGAGCTCGATGACGCCGTCATGGGAGCGGTCTATCTACCACCTGTAAGTCATCTGACCCCCCGAGCGAGCGTGGAGTTCGTGGAACCGGCACTGTTGAGAGCCATTGGAGGCTTGAAACGCGTATGCCTGAGCGTTTCAGGAACTACTTAGCACCACGCGCAAAACAAAATCAACAAAGCCACTTGCCTTTATCCTCTGAGTTGTGTCGCGCTTTTTCCTTTTCTGGGAGCAGGCTTTGGACACATATTATGTCAGTAAGCAGGTCGCTGACATTGCGGCACACCCTCTCCGTCAGGTGCACCGTGTTGTGACCAGCACCTTGTGGAACGTTGTAGCAAAACTGCAAAACACGGTGCCCCCCAGCTGTTGGATTTCCATTAGGGTTTGAGGTGCGGCAAGGGGAGAGAGGAGGCGATAACGATCGCCTGATCAAGAGGTCTGGCAAGAGGCTTTGTTTTACCCTGCTGGGCACCTGAGCTGGAGTGTGGCCCTTAACCAGACATTTGGGACATCACTTAATGTGAGTAGTGTTGCTGTCACTGTACAGGCACGCTTAAAGACTACACCTACCAGCATGCATCTGCTCGACAGGAAGAGTGTGAGGGGCGAGTACATCCTACATTGGAGGAGGAGCTCGATGACGCCATCATGGGAGCGGTCTATCTACCACCTGTAAGTCATCTGACCCCCAGAGCGAGCGTGGAGTTCGTGGAACCGGCACTGTTGAGAGCCATTGGAGGCTTGAAACGTGTATGCCTGAGCGTTTCAGGAACTACTTAGCACCACGTGCAAAACAAAATCAATAAAGCCACTTGCCTTTATCCTCGGAGTTGTCGCGCTTTTTCCTTTTCTGGGAGCAGGCTTGGGACATATATCTTACAAAGCATACCATGTTTAATTGCAGTGCTGTTAGACAAGCATTACAAATAGTTTTGAGCCCTTCATTTGGTGATCACCTCTCTTTCCTCCTTGTGTAGCCTCTTTATCTGCCTTTTTCTCTGCTTCTCTCCTTGTTTTCCCCCTCTTTTTTACACTTCGTGATTCCCCTTTTTTCTCTCTGACCTTTGACTCTTCCCTATTCCTTTTGCCCTGCATTTTCCTGCTTCTTTCCCTTCCTGCGGCTGCTGTCACACACCCTCCTCTCAGCTCTATCTCTCTCCTCCTACTTAATGAGGCTGCTAAGCGGCCGCGACACTGGCGCGCCTTTGCGCCCATCCGCGACCAGCACCAGGAACGTTGGTCCTCCGACCCGCCAGCGATACGACTCCACAACTCTCTATGCACTCAACCCTGGTAGAAACAACAACTGTCGACACCGAACTCCACCCAAGGCCATTTCTCCTGCCGACACTGCTGCTGCACCTTCACCCACTTCCGAACCCCCACTGCCACCACCAACCCACCGGACGCCAATGCACCCAAACCCTGAGCTGCATCCTTCTCAACGTACGCTCCCTGCACAGACATGCAGTAGAAATCTGAGACTTCCTCAACACCCTCTCGCCCAACGTCATCTTCCTCACAGAGACCTTGACCAACTCCAGCTCTACACCAGACATCTTAACCGCTGTCCTCAACGGATACAAGATCCAGAGGAGGGACCGCCCCAACCACCCTGGATGTGGACTCGCCGCAGTACACAAGAACTCCCTCTGACTCATCATATCCAGCACAAATGACTCCTAATCCTCCATGGAACACCTTCAGTTCCAGATCCAGATCAACCGCAGAACAACTCTACGTGGCACTCACCTACAGACTTCCCGGACCACACGCCACGTTCACCACCATCATCGCAGACCTCATTGTGCCCCGCGTCCTTGCATCCACGGTCTTCATACTCCTCAGAGACCTGACTTTCCACCTTGACAACCCCAGCGACCCCAATTCCACTGCCTTCCTGGACAACCTCGCCAACATTGGGCTGAGACAGCTCGTCACCACCCCCACTCACAAGGCAGGACACACCCTCAACCCAATCTTCCTTGAAGGACCCAACATTCGCTTCAGCCATGCCACGCAACCCCCTTTAACGGAGTACCACTGCGTCCACTACTCCTTCTCGAAAACCACCGCTCATAAGCCTACACCTTGCCAATGTGTAGGAATTGGAGCAAGATCACAGAAGAGCACATCAACCGCACTCGTCCTCCACCGACGCCAACTCAGCTGCCAACACACTCCACAGATGGATCACCAATACGCAAACACACTCGCCCCCTACAGAACTCTGACAGTCATTGCACCACGAAAGACACCTGGTTCACCACCGACCTACGAGAATCCAAGCGCACGTGCCGATGACTCGAGAAAGCCTGGAGGAACAGCAAAACCTCTCAAGCGCACTCCACCTCCATGACAGAACACCACCAATTCATCAGAACCACGAAGAAGAATTTCATCCAGAACAGAATCCTCACCAACTCCCGCAACTCTAAGAAACTCTTCAGCATTATACAAGAATTCACCAAACCCCCCAGCGAATCCTTTGACATCCCTTCCACACAGGACCTCTTTAATAAACTCTGCTCCTACTTCCATCTTAAGATACGGACTCTGTATTGCAATTTCTAGCAGAACCGAGACACAGACTCTTCTCCTTAACCAGCAATGTAATCCTGCCTACCATCACAGCCTGGACTCCTTTCACCACAGAAGCCACCGCCAATACTATGGAAAGTATACACTCCGGAGCCCCCATTGACCTCTGTCTGCCCCACATCTTCCACAGAGCCGCCTCCGCCTTAGCACTCGAACTACGATGTACCATCAACTGTTCCCTTGAAAATGGCTCTTTCCCTGACAACTTGAAACGTGCATTAGTCAATCCCCTCCTCAAAAAGCCCACTGCTGTCCAGACGGACCTAAAGAACCACAGAACCAGCTCTCTCCTCCCCTTCACAGCCAAAGTCACAGAGAAGATAGTCAACAACCAGCTCACAAACTTCATAGTAGCCAACTCAATTCTCGACTCTTCTCAATCCGGATTCTGCAACAACCACAGCACCGAGACCGCCTTCCTAGCTGCCATGGATAACATCTGCACCTTCCTCGACCAGGGCCACATGGCTGACCTCATCCTACTAGACCTCTCAGCTGCCTTTGATACCGTCTCCCACCGCACACTAACCACCAGACTGCACGACACCAGCATTCGGGGAACCGACCTTGACTGGATCTACTCCTTCCTCACCGGCCGAACCCAAAGAATCAGACTCCCGCCCTTCCTCTCAGAACCCACAGAGATTAGCTGCGTAGTACCCTAAGGATCCTCACTCACCCCCACGCCCTTCAACATCTACATGGTCCCTCTCGCCACCATTATTAGAAAATATGGACTCTGCATAGTATCTTATGCCAACGACACCCAGCTCATCCTCTCCCTCACCAACGGACCCAACCTCACCAGACACAGCTTCCAGGAAGGAATCAAAGACGTTACCGCCTGGATGAGCAAAAGCTGCCTAAAGCTCAACCCGGAGAAAATGGAAGTCCTCGTCCTCGGATACTCCCCCTCCGCATGGGACACCTGGTGGCTCGCTGCCCTCGGCAACCCTCCCAAACCCACCGACCACCCCCACACTGCAAGCATTCAGGAAAAGCCTCAAGACCTGGCTCTTCGGATAAGACAGAGCTGCTCAAACCCCCCCCCCCCCGCGCCTTGAGACCTTCATGGGTGAGTAGTAATTAGCTCACCCATATAGGTCTCGCATTAGGAAAGTTTGAGCTATTGGCATTGTAAATGACACATTTTTTATTTGTTTTGTTTTTGAAAATAGCTAAATTAATAGCTTTGTCATTTACAATGCCAATAGTTGTAACTTTTGCAAATGTGACACCTATATCATTTGTAATGCAATATGCGTTGTATTTACGTGACTTACATGTATTGATATTACAAATAACAATGGCTTTTAATTTTTTTAAATAATGAATACTTAAATAAAAGTTATTTATAATGGCAATAGCTTAAACTTTGGTAAATAACTTTTGTGAAGATTATGTTCAGTGTATTTTATTGTGACTAAAATCCAAGAACAGAAGTGAAATATTAACATCTTTTTGTTACATTTGTAATAAAGCTTGAAACATTGAGAGAACATATTTGAACCAGTTGTTGTTGAATGGTTGCACAGATTGATGCTGTGGTGGCGCTGAGTGATGTTGTGATGGAGAACGATTGATGCTGTGGCGTTTAGTGATGCTGTGGTAGCGCATAGTGAAGTTGTGGTGCCCCTGAGTGATGCTGTGGTGGTGCTGAGTGATGCTGTATGCTATGCTATGTTTTGTTTTGCTATCCTATGTTTTGTTATGCTATGCTATGTTTTGCTATCCTATGCTTTGATTTGTTTTGCTATGTTATTTTTTGTTTTGCTATGTTATGTTTTGTTTTGCTATGCTATGTTTTGTTATGCTATGTTGTTTTGTTATGCTATGTTGTGTTTTGTTATGGTATGCTGTGAATTGTTTTGCTATGCTGTGTTTTGCTATGCTGTGTTTTGCTATGCTGTGTTTTGCTATGCTGTGTTTTGCTATGCTATGTTTTGCTATGCTATGCTATGTTTTGCTATGCTAGGTTTTGTTATGTATGCTAGGTTTTGTTGTGTTTTGTTCTGCTATGCTAGGTTTTGTTATGTTACGCTATGTTTTGTTATGTAATGCTATATTTTGTTATGCTGTTTTGTTATGCTAGGCTTTGTTTTGTTATGCTATGTTTTGTTAAGCTATGCTTTGTTGTGTTTTGCTATGCTATGTTTTGTTTTGTTATGCTATGCTTTGTTTTGCTACGCTATGTGTTGCTATCCTATGCTTTTTTTGTTATGCTATGCTATGCTGTGTTTTGTTATGCTATGTTTTGTTATGCTATGTTTTGTTATGCTATGCTGTGTTTTGTTATGCTATGCTGGTGAGGGTGTGTGCGGGTGAGGGTGTGTGAGGGGGTGTGTGAGGGTGTGGGTGAGGGTGTGTGAGGGTGAGGGGGTGTGAGGGTGTGTGTGAGGGTGAAAAGGTGTGTGAGGGTGAGGGGGGGGGGTGAGGGTGTGGGTGATGGGGTGTGTGAGGGGGTGTGAGAGTGAAGGGGTGTGTGAGGGTGAAGGGGTGTGTGAGGGTGAAGGGGTGTGTGAGGGTGAAGGGGTGTGTGAGGGTGAAGGGGTGTGTGAGGGTGAAGGGGTGTGTGAGGGTGAGGGGGTGTGAGGATGAGGGGGTGTGAGGGTGTGTGTGAGGGTGAAGGGGTGTGTGAGGGTGAGGGAGGGTGAGGGTGTGTGTGAGGGTGAGGGGGTGACGGGGGTGAGGTTGACGGGGGTGAGGTTGACGGGGGTGAGGTTGACGGGGGTGAGGGTGACGGGGGTGAGGGTGACGGGGGTGAGGGTGACGGGGTGAGGGTGAGTGTGTGAGGGTGAGTGTGTGAGGGTGAGTATGTGAGGGTGTGTGTGTGTGAGGGTGTGTCTGAGGGTGAGGGGTGTGAGGGTAAGGGTGTGTGTGAGGGTGAGGGTGTGTGTGAGGGTGAGGGGGTGTGTGAGGGTGAGGGGGTGTGAGGGTGAGGGGGTGTGTGAGGGTGAGGGTGAGGGGGTGTGAGGGTGAGTGAGGGGGTATGAGGGTGAGGGTGAGGGGGTGTGAGGGTGAGTGAGGGGGTATGAGGGTGAGTGTCTGAGGGTGAGGGGGGTGAGGGGGATAGGGTGAGGGTGAGGGGGTGTGAGGGTGAAGGGGGGTGAGAGGGTGTGAGGGTGAGAGGGTGTGTGAGGGTGTGTGAGGGTGAGGGTGTGTGAGGGTGAGGTTTAAGGGGTGTGAGGTTGAGGGGGGTGTGAGGTTGAGGGGGGTGTGAGGGTGTGGGGGGTGAGGAGGACAGGGTGAGGGGGGTGAGGGGGACAGGGTGAGGGGGTGTGAGGGTGACGGGGTTTGAGGGTTGGTGAGGGGATGTGAGGGTGTGTGAGGGTGAGAGGGTGTGATTGTGAGGGTGTGTGAGGGTGGGTAAGGGTTAAGGGTTGTGAGGGTGATGGGGGTGAAGGTGACGGGGGTGAGGGTGTGAGGAGCTGTGAGGGTGAGGGTGGGTGAGAGGTTGGGTGAGAGTGGGTGAGGGTGAGGGTGAGAGGGTGTGTGAGGGGGTGAGGGGGGTGAGGGGTGTGAGGGTGAGGGGGGTGTGAGGGTGAGGGGGGTGTGAGGGTGAGGGGGGTGTGAGGGTGAGGGGGGGTGAGGGGGTGTGAGGGTGAGGGGGGTGTGCGAAGGTGAGGGGGAGTGTGAGGGTGAGGGGGAGTGTGAGGGGGAGGGAGGGTGAGGGTGAGGGGGAGGGTGAGGGTGAGGGTGAGTGAGGGGGAGTGTGAGGGTGAGGGGGAGGGAGGGTGAGGGGGAGGGTGAGGGTGAGGGTGAGTGAGGGGGAGTGTGAGGGGGAGGGGGAGTGTGAGGGGGAGTGTGAGGGTGAGGGTGAGGGGGGGGTGAGGGTGAGGGGGGTGTGCGAAGGTGAGGGGGAGGGTGAGGGTGAGGGTGAGGGTGAGGGGGAGTGTGAGGGGGAGGGAGGGTGAGGGTGAGGGGGAGGGGGAGGGTGAGGGGGAGTGTGAGGGTGAGGGGGAGTGTGAGGGTGAGGGGGAGTGTGAGGGTGAGGGGGAGGGTGAGGGGGAGTGTGAGGGGGAGTGTGAGTGTGAGGGGGAGTGTGAGGGTGAGGGGGAGTGTGAGGGTGAGGGGGAGGGTGAGGGTGAGGGGGAGGGTGAGGGGGAGGGTGAGGGGGAGTGTGAGGGTGAGGGGGATTGTGAGGGGGAGGGGGAGGGTGAGGGGTGGGTGAGGGGGTGTGTGAGGGTGAAGGGGTGAGGGTGTGTGTGAGGGTGAGGGTGAGGGTGTGTGTGAGGGTGAAGGGGTGTGTGAGGGTGAAGGGGTGTGTGAGGGTGAAGGGGTGTGTGAGGGTGAAGGGGTGTGTGAGGGTGAAGGGGTGTGTGAGGGTGAAGGGGTGTGTGAGGGTGAAGGGGTGTGTGAGGGTGAAGGGGTGTGTGAGGGTGAAGGGGTGTGTGAGGGTGAAGGGGTGTGTGAGGGTGAAGGGGTGTGTGAGGGTGAAGGGGTGTGTAGGGGTGTGTGAGGGTGAAGGGGTGTGTGAGGGTGAAGGGGTGTGTGAGGGTGAAGCGGTGTGTGGGGGTGAAGGGGTGTGTGGGGGTGTGTAAGGGTGAGTGGGGGTGAAGGGGTATGTGAGGGTGTTAGGGTGAATGAGTGTGTGAGTGGCTGTGGGGGTGGGTGAGGGTGTGTGATGTGAGTGGGTGTGGGGGTGAGAGTGGGTGTGAGGGTGAGTGAGTGTGGGGGGGTGGGGGTGTGGGGGTGTGAGGGTTTGTGAGGGATCAGGGGTCGTGTAAGGGTGAGGGTGTGTGAGGGTGAGGGTGTGTGTGAGGGTGAGGGGGTGTGGGGGGTTAGGGGGTGTGGGGGGTGAGGGGTTGTGAGGGGGTGACGGGGGTGAGGGTGACGGGGGTGACGGGGGTGAGGGTGACGGGGGTGAGGGTGACGGGGGTGAGGGTGACGGGGGTGAGGGTGAGGGTGACGGGGGTGAGGGTGACGGGGGTGAGGGTGACGGGGGTGAGGGTGACGGGGGTGATGGGGTGAGGGTGAGTGTGTGTGTGAGGGTGTGTGAGGGTGTGTGTGTGAGGGTGTGTGTGTGAGGGTGTGTGTGTGAGGGTGTGTGTGTGAGGGTGTGTGTGTGAGGGTGTGTGTGAGGGTGTGTGTGAGGGGGTGAGTGAGGGGGTGAGGTTGTGTGTGAGGGTGAGGGGGTGTGTGAGGGTGAGGGGGGTGTGTGAGGGTCAGGGGGGTGTGACGGTGAGGGGTGTGAGGGTGAGGGGGTGTTGGACTTGGCCCTTCTGGCAGGTTTACCCCTGTTAGACGGTGTTAGAATTGGGGGTCTCCGGTTGGCGCAGGTAGGTACTTGCGACAAGCGGGGACCCTCTCCTCTAAGTCAGGGCAAAGGATTACTCCCAGAAATAACCCCTGCTTACCCTCTAGGTAGTGTGGCGCAAGCAGTCTAGGCTAAACTCTGGAGTACATTGGGTTAAACATTTGCAGCATCACACACAATAAACCAACAACCCACCACACAATGACACAAGACTGGATTCTTTGTAAAAATATATCTCTTTATATAAACTTTACGCAGGTTGGTGAATACAGTTCCATTACTTTAAAAATGTCAGATTTCAATTACTTGTAAATAGGCCACAGTCCTTGTTCAGTTTGTAATTAAAACGTAGTCTTTACCCTTCAAAAAGAGTGTCACAGTTCCTGAATGCGATCTTTGGGGTCTTTTACCCCGTTCCAGGACAGTACAGCGCTTTCTAGAACTTCTGGGCGCTTTACCCGGCTCTTGATGCAAGTCCCTATCAACCCTCACGCCTTCCGCGTGAGCAGGGGTGCGCGGCGTTCAACCGATGGCCGAGAGGAGGTGCACAATTCTCAGCGCACCGGGTTTGGCAGCCAAAGAGCGGGCAATCGAGTGTGGCAATCTCAGGGAAGGGGCCCTTCAAGGATGGGGCAAAGTTAGCAGGGCACCTCGTAAGCTGTGAGGCGTTCCGCTGGCAGCGCGTCTTGAACTGGGCTGCGGGACGGCTTCCCGGAGTCTCGTAGTTCAGAGCGCACAGAGCGGGGGCCAGCAGGGGACGAGGGGTGCGCGCCTCACGGACTCCGTGTCCAGAGCGCGGCGCACCTCAGCAAGCAACAGTACCTTTTAATCCTTGAAGGCGGGGGTCCGGGGCGGACGATGCCGGGGTTGATCGCAGGTCCCACGTCGCGGTGTCTTCCTCGGGCGATCCGAGCGGCGGCTCGGCTCAGGAGGGCGGCGTTGCGGTGGGGGGTTAGATCTTCCGGCGAGGTGCTCCCGGCCTGGCAAGAGGGGGGCAGGGCCCCGGGCAGCAGTGTGAGGCGCGAACACAGCCTCTGAGCGCACAGCGGGTCTTCCTTCTCTCCCCACGCCGCTGCAGCTTGCAAACGGCGGCGGCTGGGGCTTTAGGGCAACTTCTTCTCCTGTGAAGCAGGCAGGCACAAGGCAGGGTCCGTTCTTGCGGTGCAGACCGCAGTTAGGCAGGCGACAGGCACGGTGCTGGGGCCAGCGAGGCTGGTCCGGGCGATGTCAGCTGGGGCCTGCCAGATAGCAGTTGCGGTGCTCGGCTGGACGGGGGTGCCAAGAGCCTTTCAGAGGGCACAGTGATTTTCTCACGGCGCACTCCGCTTCTCCTCAGTAGTGGTGCAGGACAGATGCACGACTCACAGCAGCTTTCTCTTCCAGGGTAGCGCCCACTGGTCCTGGGGCGCTGGTCAGGGGGCAAGTTCACAGGCAAGCCCTTGGAGATCTTGGTAAAAGTTTGGCACAAGTTGAATAAAAGCAAAGTCTTTCAGTCTTTCTTCTCCTGCTCTCCTTCAGCAGCAAGGCACCCACCACAGGCCAGTCTCTTGGGGTCAGAGGCAGTACTTCTCCATGCAGCTTCCAGGGTCCTTCTCCTCGGGCAGAGCTTCTTCTTTGCGCAAACTGGATCTAATTTACAAGGAGCAGGGCTCCTACTTTTATACCCAGTTTCTTTTGTTCTTACAGGCCAGGGGGGCCTCTGCATAACTGTTCTCAGTCCCTGAGCACTTGTGATGGGTACTTCTGCTTCTGCAGTCAGTGTGAGGGCAGGCACATCAGCCGCTCCCCAGGGGGGCGGAGCCGGCATTGTGAAGACAGGGGCAGCGTGAGCACTTTGTTGACAAGCTTCGGTCCTTCCTGGTCCAGGTGCAGGCTGAGTCATCAGTCGCTCCCCAGGGGGGCGGAGCCAGCATTGTGGAGGCAGAGCACAGCCTGATGCATCATTCAGGGAAACTCCCACCTCCCACTAAGGTGTCATCCTGCTATTCACCCACTGTCCACACCCAGCCCTGTCACTCACACAACTCAGACAGTCAGATACACACAAGAGCAGAGGCGGGCTGAAATGGTTAGGCAAGCAAATGCTAACTTTCTAAAAGTAGCATTTGCAAACCCAGGATATTAAAATAAACTTTACTAAAAGAAATATTTTATTATTCTGAGTTCAGGCATACTAAACATGACTCTCTACCATGTTCCCTGAGCCTGCTGGGTTTATAGAGTGTAATAAATTCCAGCAGCCCATTCTGGCCTAAAGGGAGCAGGTAGCCTTACAATAGTGAAAAACGAATTTGGTTGTAATTCACTACTAGGACATGCCACACACATCAGGGCTTGTCCTACCTTACACTTACAATGCACCCTGCCCTCAGGCCTACCATAGGGGTGACTAATATGAAGTTAAGGGAAGGTTTAGGGGCTGGCAAGTGTGTGCACTTGCCCAGCCAGCATGACAGTACCAGACTGCACGCAGGTTCTGCAGTGGCAGACCCTAGATACATTTTAAGGCTGCTTCTGTGGGTGGCGCAATCAGCGCTGCAGGCCCACTAGCAGTATTGGCATTTACAAGCCCTGGCACTCCTGGTGCACTTTACTAGGGACTAACAATAAATCCAATGAACCAATCATGGACATCAATCACATGTACAATTTACAGTAGGGAGCACTTGCACTGCGGCACGGGTTGGCCGTGGCGCAGTGCCCTGAGTAGCGGACACCAGCAAAACATCTGAGGCACAACAGCAAAAAGTGGAAGGGAAACTCACGCCAAGGTGCCAGGTCTAACACGTGTCCCCTCCAGCTGAAATGTGGGGGGAACTACCCTTCCCCAGGGAGTTCCACATCACTAAGGCGGAAAAATCTGGACAGACCATCAGCGTTGGTGTGATCTGTGCCAGGGCGGTGTTCCACCGTAAAGTCCATACCCTGTAGGGAGATGGACCACCTCAACAGTTTTGGGTTCTCACCCCTCATTTGCATCAACCATCTGAGGGGCCTGTGGTCTGTCTGAACCCGGAAGTGAGACCCAAACAAGTAGGGTCTTAGCTTCTTCAGTGCCCAGACCACAGCAAATGCTTCTCGCTCAATTGCACTCCACCTACTTTCCCGTGGAAGTAACCTCCTACTGATGAAGGCTACAGGTTGGTCCCAGCCCTCCTCAGTCATCTGTGAGAGAACAGCCCCTACACCATGCTCTGAAGCGTCTGTTTGCACTATGAATTCCTTGGAGAAATCAGGAGCCAGGAGCACGGGCGCCGTGCACATGGCAGTCTTCAGGGTGTCAAAAGCCTTCTGACAGGTGTCAGTCCAAATCACATTCCTGGGCTGCTTCTTAGAAGTCAGCTCTGTCAAGGGGGTCACAATCGTGCCATAGCCCTTGACAAACCTCCTGTAATACCCAGTGAGCCCCAGGAAGGCTCTCACTGCAGTCTGGGTCTTGGGGGGTTCCCAAGCCAGGATGGTCTCAATTTTGGGTTGCAAGGGTGCCACCTTGCCACTCCCCACTTGGTGCCCCAAGTACACCACTGAACCCTGCCCAATCTGGCACTTGCTTGCCTTGATTGTGAGGCCTGCTTTGCGCAGGGCCATCAACACTTCCCAGAGGTGTCGCAGGTGTTCTGGCCAGGTACCACTGAACACCGCGATGTCATCCGGGTAGGCGGCACTGAACTCATCCAGCCCAGCCAACACCTGGTTGACCAATCTCTGAAAGGTGGCAGGGGCATTCTTCATTCCAAATGGCATTACCCGGAACTGGAAATGCCCATCTGGTGTAGAGAATGCTGACCTCTCCTTTGCCCCATCGGTCAAGGCGATCTGCCAGTACCCAGACGTTAAATCAAACGTGCTGAGGAACCGGGCAGCCCCTAGCCGATCAATGAGCTCATCAGCTCTGGGGATGGGGTGCGCGTCAGTCTTGGTGACTGAATTGAGTCCTCTGTAGTCCACACAGAACCGGAGTTCAGGTGTGGCTCCCGGCGCAGCAGCCTTTGGGACCAAGACCACGGGGCTGGACCAAGGACTGCTGGAAGACTCAACCACCCCAAGAGCAAGCATCTTGGAGACCTCCTCCTTGATGCAGGCCCTGACCCTGTCAGTCACTCTGTAAGCTTTATGCTTCACAGGTAGGCTGTCTCCTGTGTCCACATCATGGACGCACCAATCTGTGACACTAGGAACCAGGGAGAACAGATCTGGAAACTGCCCCAGCAATTGGCGGCAGTCTTCCTGTTGCTCTGGGGTCAGGGTGGGTGAGAGGTTAACTCCATCCACTGACCCATCTTTCTCACAGGCCACTAAGAGGTCAGGGAGAGGCTCAGACTCCTCTTCCATTCCATCATCAGTGGCCAACAACATGCCCACTTCGGACCTTCTCAAGTGGGGCTTGAGGCGGTTGACATGTAGGACCCTCAAAGGGTTCCTGGGCGTCTTCATGTCCACCAAGTATGTCACTGGGCTCTTGCGCTCCACAACCTCAAATGGACCTGTCCACTTATCCTGAAGGGCGCAGGGTTCCACTGGGGCCAGGACATACACCTCTTGTCCAGGCTGAAGCTCGACCAGAGTGGCATTCTGGTCGTACCACCGCTTCATCTCCTCCTGGCTGGCTTCCAGATTTGCCTCGGCAAGTTGTCTGAAGCGCCTGGTTTGGTTTCTGAAGGCCAGCATGTAGCTATATACATTCTGGGGAGGTTTCCTGGGAGATTGCTCCCAGCCTTCCTTTACCAAACTCAGTGGTCCTCTCACGGGGTGACCATACAGCAGTTCAAAGGGGCTGAACCCTAGGGACTTCTGGGGTACCTCGCGATATGCAAAGAGCAGGCATGGTAAGAGGACGTCCCACTTACGCCTCATTGGACCTTCCAGGCCCATGATCATGCCTTTCAGGGTTCGGTTGAATCTCTCAACCAACCCGTTACCTTGGGGATGGTAAGGTGTGGTGAACTTGTAGGTTACACCACACTCTTGCCAAAGGGACTTCATATACTTGGATATGAAGTTGGTCCCCCTGTCGCTCACCACCTCTAGAGGGAATCCTACTCGTGAGAAAATTCCCATCAGTGCACGCCCCACCACGGGAGCCGTCACTGTCCTCAGAGGGATGGCTTCAGGGTACCGGGTGGCATGATCCACCAAGACCAGGATGAACCTGTTGCCCATGGCTGTCTTGGGGTCCAGAGGCCCAACAATGTCAATACCCACTCGTTGGAATGGCGTACTGACCACAGGGAAGGGTTGGAGGGGAGCCTTGTTCTTCCCTCCGCTCTTCCCACTTGCCTGGCAAGTTGGACAGGTCCTACAATGAGCATCTGAGCTCTTGTGCATTTGGGGCCAGTAAAAGTGGGTGACAAGCCTGTCATAGGTCTTGTCCATCCCCAAATGTCCTGCTAAAGGCACATCGTGAGCCAGTCCCAGTAGGAAGGCTCTGAACTTCTGGGGTACCACCAGCACACGGGCTGACCCAGGTTCAGCAGCCTTAGGCTCTGAATACAGGAGGTCGTTCTCCCAGTACACATAATGTGTTTTGGCCTGAACACCATTGGCCTGGTCTGCAGCCTGCTGCCGCATACCCACGAGAGAAGGGCATTCTTTCTGCTCCCTGCAGAATTCCTCCCTGGAGGGTCCTCCTTCTTGCTGCCAATGGGTCAGCTCAGGCAGGTCCCCCAGTTCAGCAATCTGTTCCCCAGTAGGCTCCAGGGCATCCCCCTCAAGGTCTGCTTCCTCCTGGACCGTGGGAACTTCAGGGGCCGGTTTCCCGCGCCCCCTGCGCCTTCTCCCTAAGGCCGGTTCCTGGGCCTCTCCTTCAGGCCCCAGTACCTCTTGATCACCCCTACTGGCTGCCATCGACCGGGTGGTCACGCACGCCCAGTCAGGCAGACCCACCATCCTTAGGTGAGTCGTCTTCTCCACCTTTTCCCAAGGGGAGTGCTCCAAGTCATTCCCTAGCAAACAGTCTACAGGCATGGCTTCTCTCACACAGACCTGCAGAGTACCAGAGACCCCCCCCCACTCGAAGGGAACTTGAGCCATGGGACACTGACTCTCTGAATTGTCAGCATTGACAACCCTACAGTAGGCATGGGGTACAACCTGCTCCTGAGACACCAGGTGATGCCTCACTGCAGTCACACTGGCTCCTGTGTCTCTAAGAGCCTCAGCTTTCTTACCATTGATGGTAACCACCTGCCCATATTTTTTAGTGTTAGAGGGCAGGTAATTTGTAGGGACCATCTCACTGTCTCCTAGTGAGACTAGGGTCATCTGAACGGGATCTCCACCCCCCGGGACTATCACTTCTTCTCCTAAGTGAACACTAGTCACTTGGCGGGGCGGAGCACCAGTGGGTGCTGGTTTTCCAAACAGGCGACACTTGGGGTCACTGGAGATGTGCCCCGGGTCACCACATTTGAAACAATTGAAGGGCCCCTTTGGAACAGGTCTACCTGTCGGGGCCCCGTTCTGCTTTGGGGGTGGGGGAGGCTGAGAACCTTTCTGCTGGTCCCCTTGGGGATTACTTTGGGGGCCTTTTTGGAACCCTTTCTGTTTTCCCTTGTCCCCCCCACTCTTCTGCTGGGGACCCTGCCCACTCTTGGCGGAGTCTCCCACTGGACCCTTGTGGACCCTGGTGCTGAGCCAGCGGTCCGCCTCCTCAGCAAGCTTCCTCGGGTTGGACAGCTTGCTATCAATCAGGTGCTGGCGTAACTCAGGAAAACAGTGATCAGACAAGTGCTCCCATGCAATTAAATCAAAGAGACCTTGAAAATCATTCACTTTGTTACCCTTCACCCAACCATCCAGTGCTCTGCAAAAAAAAGTCACATACTCCACATATGTATTCCCAGGACGCTTAGTACACCCCCTAAACTTCTGCCTATACATTTCAGGGGTAAGCCCATACCTGGTCATTAAGGCCTCTTTCATATGGGGATAGGATCTCTGCTCTTCAGTGGGCAAATCTAGCAGGGTGTCCCGCCCTTCGCTAAGGAACCTTCCCCACAACCCCGCTCCCCAATCCTTTTCAGGGACCCGGTGGGAAAACATGGCTACCTCATATGCCCTAAACCACTGTCCTATGTCATCCCCCTTAAAGAACTCCTTAACTACATCTTTGGGGATGTGCACTCTAGACTCTACCTGCACCGGCGTTGCGCTGCCACCAGAGGGAGGATGATCCAAGCTTTTCTCTTTTAGATTTATCTCCCTCATTTTCACTTCATGCTCCATTTGGAGTTTTCGCTCTTCCAGAGCCATCCTTTTGCTCTCAAGCTCCAGTTGGCCCTTCAAGTTTAATTCTGCCAGCTTCATTTCATGATCCCTGGTTTCTTTTCTGTCTGCCAGCTCCTCTGGCGACAGGCCTCTGCCAAAGCTATGGATGCTGCCTTCTCTGTCAGGTACACCAGTATCATCAGGTAACTCCTGATCCTCAGGTGCATTCCTAGATTCAATCCAGGCTTTCAGGGCTTTGTAGTAATCCGTCTTGTTCTTGCACCCTGCACGTGGAACCTTGAATCTCTTGGCAAAGAAGATTAGCTCATCTTTCTTGTATTCGTCCAGCTTTGACACATCCCATTCTATCTCCAACACCTCAGAGGTCACAGACACGGTTTTCTCTACGCTGTTGGTGCCAGGCATGGCTTTAGACAAAAAGGGATCTTCTTCTAGCAGAGCAAAGTTACTTAAAAAGAAATCTGTGGCTCAGTTACTGGATTGTAATCACTGTGCAATGGTCACTAGTCAATGTATGGACACTGCAAATGTAAATTCGAGATCCTCACCGCTGCGTCCAATGTTAGAATTGGGGGTCTCCGGTTGGCGCAGGTAGGTACTTGCGACAAGCGGGGACCCTCTCCTCTAAGTCAGGGCAAAGGATTACTCCCAGAAATAACCCCTGCTTACCCTCTAGGTAGTGTGGCGCAAGCAGTCTAGGCTAAACTCTGGAGTACATTGGGTTAAACATTTGCAGCATCACACACAATAAACCAACAACCCACCACACAATGACACAAGACTGGATTCTTTGTAAAAATATATCTCTTTATATAAACTTTACGCAGGTTGGTGAATACAGTTCCATTACTTTAAAAATGTCAGATTTCAATTACTTGTAAATAGGCCACAGTCCTTGTTCAGTTTGTAATTAAAACGTAGTCTTTACCCTTCAAAAAGAGTGTCACAGTTCCTGAATGCGATCTTTGGGGTCTTTTACCCCGTTCCAGGACAGTACAGCGCTTTCTAGAACTTCTGGGCGCTTTACCCGGCTCTTGATGCAAGTCCCTATCAACCCTCACGCCTTCCGCGTGAGCAGGGGTGCGCGGCGTTCAACCGATGGCCGAGAGGAGGTGCACAATTCTCAGCGCACCGGGTTTGGCAGCCAAAGAGCGGGCAATCGAGTGTGGCAATCTCAGGGAAGGGGCCCTTCAAGGATGGGGCAAAGTTAGCAGGGCACCTCGTAAGCTGTGAGGCGTTCCGCTGGCAGCGCGTCTTGAACTGGGCTGCGGGACGGCTTCCCGGAGTCTCGTAGTTCAGAGCGCACAGAGCGGGGGCCAGCAGGGGACGAGGGGTGCGCGCCTCACGGACTCCGTGTCCAGAGCGCGGCGCACCTCAGCAAGCAACAGTACCTTTTAATCCTTGAAGGCGGGGGTCCGGGGCGGACGATGCCGGGGTTGATCGCAGGTCCCACGTCGCGGTGTCTTCCTCGGGCGATCCGAGCGGCGGCTCGGCTCAGGAGGGCGGCGTTGCGGTGGGGGTTAGATCTTCCGGCGAGGTGCTCCCGGCCTGGCAAGAGGGGGGCAGGGCCCCGGGCAGCAGTGTGAGGCGCGAACACAGCCTCTGAGCGCACAGCGGGTCTTCCTTCTCTCCCCACGCCGCTGCAGCTTGCAAACGGCGGCGGCTGGGGCTTTAGGGCAACTTCTTCTCCTGTGAAGCAGGCAGGCACAAGGCAGGGTCCGTTCTTGCGGTGCAGACCGCAGTTAGGCAGGCGACAGGCACGGTGCTGGGGCCAGCGAGGCTGGTCCGGGCGATGTCAGCTGGGGCCTGCCAGATAGCAGTTGCGGTGCTCGGCTGGACGGGGGTGCCAAGAGCCTTTCAGAGGGCACAGTGATTTTCTCACGGCGCACTCCGCTTCTCCTCAGTAGTGGTGCAGGACAGATGCACGACTCACAGCAGCTTTCTCTTCCAGGGTAGCGCCCACTGGTCCTGGGGCGCTGGTCAGGGGGCAAGTTCACAGGCAAGCCCTTGGAGATCTTGGTAAAAGTTTGGCACAAGTTGAATAAAAGCAAAGTCTTTCAGTCTTTCTTCTCCTGCTCTCCTTCAGCAGCAAGGCACCCACCACAGGCCAGTCTCTTGGGGTCAGAGTCAGTACTTCTCCTTGCAGCTTCCAGGGTCCTTCTCTTCAGGCAGAGCTTCTTCTTTGCGCAAACTGGATCTAATTTACAAGGAGCAGGGCTCCTACTTTTATACCCAGTTTCTTTTGTTCTTACAGGCCAGGGGGGCCTCTGCATAACTGTTCTCAGTCCCTGAGCACTTGTGATGGGTACTTCTGCTTCTGCAGTCAGTGTGAGGGCAGGCACATCAGCCGCTCCCCAGGGGGGCGGAGCCGGCATTGTGAAGACAGGGGCAGCGTGAGCACTTTGTTGACAAGCTTCGGTCCTTCCTGGTCCAGGTGCAGGCTGAGTCATCAGTCGCTCCCCAGGGGGGCGGAGCCAGCATTGTGGAGGCAGAGCACAGCCTGATGCATCATTCAGGGAAACTCCCACCTCCCACTAAGGTGTCATCCTGCTATTCACCCACTGTCCACACCCAGCCCTGTCACTCACACAACTCAGACAGTCAGATACACACAAGAGCAGAGGCGGGCTGAAATGGTTAGGCAAGCAAATGCTAACTTTCTAAAAGTAGCATTTGCAAACCCAGGATATTAAAATAAACTTTACTAAAAGAAATATTTTATTATTCTGAGTTCAGGCATACTAAACATGACTCTCTACCATGTTCCCTGAGCCTGCTGGGTTTATAGAGTGTAATAAATTCCAGCAGCCCATTCTGGCCTAAAGGGAGCAGGTAGCCTTACAATAGTGAAAAACGAATTTGGTTGTAATTCACTACTAGGACATGCCACACACATCAGGGCTTGTCCTACCTTACACTTACAATGCACCCTGCCCTCAGGCCTACCATAGGGGTGACTAATATGAAGTTAAGGGAAGGTTTAGGGGCTGGCAAGTGTGTGCACTTGCCCAGCCAGCATGACAGTACCAGACTGCACGCAGGTTCTGCAGTGGCAGACCCTAGATACATTTTAAGGCTGCTTCTGTGGGTGGCGCAATCAGCGCTGCAGGCCCACTAGCAGTATTGGCATTTACAAGCCCTGGCACTCCTGGTGCACTTTACTAGGGACTAACAATAAATCCAATGAACCAATCATGGACATCAATCACATGTACAATTTACAGTAGGGAGCACTTGCACTGCGGCACGGGTTGGCCGTGGCGCAGTGCCCTGAGTAGCGGACACCAGCAAAACATCTGAGGCACAACAGCAAAAAGTGGAAGGGAAACTCACGCCAAGGTGCCAGGTCTAACAGACGGGAAACCTGAGGGTCGGCCAAGCAAGGGGGAGAGGCCTCCTGGCGAGGGTCCTCTCCCTAGATCGTACGGACGAGCACCCATCCCCCCACAGATGGACGCCACACAAAGATAGGTTCTTAGCACTTTTATCGGTATTCTTAGGCAGGTTATTCTTAACGATACAGTAAGGACAGGATACTGGGATCCCTTCAATTCTAGTCCTGTGGGAAGGGGGTAGCGGGACAGTCTCAGTACCGTTCTGGTACAGGGTTATCTGGCGTACAGCTCTAGCGCTAGCAGGCCTTCAAGGATGGTTCACGAAGATGAGCCGCGGCAGCGCCAGCAGGCCTCCAAAGATGGTTCACGAAGATGAGCCGCGGCAGCGCCAGGAGGCCTTCAAGGATGGTTCACGAAGATGAGCCGCGGCAGCGCCAGCAGGCCTTCAAGGATGGTTCACGAAGATGAGCCGCGCCAGCAGACCTCCACAGATAGTTCACGAAGATGAGCCGCGGCAGCGCCAGCAGGCCTTCAAGGATGGTTCACGAAGATGATCCGCGGCAGCGCCAGCAGGCCTCCAAAGATAGTTCACGAAGATGAGCCGCGGCAGCCCCAGCAGGCCTCCAAAGATAGTTCACGAAGATGAGCCGCGGCAGCGCCAGCAGGCCTTCAAGGATGGTTCACGAAGATGAGCCGCGGCAGCGCCAGCAGGCCTCCAAAGATGAGGTTGTCTCGGTGTCTCTCGACTCCAGGATACAACTGCCTTCCTGCTCTGGAGCTGCCCCAGTTATAGGTCTGGCGCCCTTTGATGTCCGGACCCTCGCACTTGGAGGTCGGGGGGTCCGGGATGAGGGAGTCCAGACACCCAGCGGGGGGTGGAGCCCGCGCCCAGGGAGACCGGGGGCGATCGAAACCAGGCGGATGGGGTCCATTGAAACTCTTTCTCCCATTGACTCGCCAAGTGGTCTCTTTATCCCCTGGGTGGAGGGTGGTGCCTCGATGTCGGGGCTTGGCTGGGCCGGAGGCTGAGGTCGACACGAGGCCACGGGGCCTGGTGGCCCGGTGTCCATTAATGGTGACCCACTGGCTGTACTTCTGCGTGTTGGCCGGGGTGGGGGCCCGCGGGACCATGTCTCTCTCTCCTAGACATACCAGGGACATGGCTGCGGGTTCCCACTCGGTCTGGTATGGCTCACAATCTTCGGCTTCCTCTTCGCCTTGTTCTTCTCCGAGGGCGACGGCGGTGATCTGGTGGTTCAGCGGACCCGTGGCATTGGCTGGCTGGTTTCTGGGACAGTTGGGGTCATTGGCGTAATGACCGGGTCGCTGGCATTTGTGGCAGACAACGTTGGAGCGGCATCCCGGCCGTGTCGGAGGGCTTCCTCTTCTGGCCGGGGACGGGGGATTGCTGGCGGGGGCCACCGTGGCGGTGTCCCGGCCCCGACCCTGGCCTCCTCGAGGACGGTGGGACCCCTGGGAGGCTCAGCCTTGGTCGGCCGCCCAGTTCCGGGGGACCCGGGTGCTCTCCCATCGATCCGCTTCGATGGCGAGTTTCCTGGGCTCGGTCAGTTTGCTGTCGAGGAGATGCTGCCTTAGTTCAACGAAACAGTTATTGGAGAGGTGTTCCCACACAATGAGATCGACCAATTGCTCGTAGGTGGTGACTTGGCTGCCTTTGATCCACCCCTCTAAGGCTCTGCTAAAAAAGTTCACATATTCCACCCAGGTGGTACCGGGGATCCTTTTACAGTCTCGGAATCACTGCCGGTACATCTCGGGTGTGAGCCCATAGCGAGTGAGAAGGGCGGCTTTCATATGCTCGTAGGAGGTCATCTCAGCGTCGGGGAGCTGTAGCAGGGCATCTCTTCCTTCGTTGACGAATCTCCCCCACAACCCGGCTCCCCAGTCTTTTCGCGGGACACAGTGGGAGGTCATGGCTACCTCGTAGGCCTTGAACCATTGCTGGATGTCGTCGTTCCGGTAGTACTCTCGGACGACATCTTTGGGAATGTAGACCTTGGTGTCCGTCGGGGGAGCGGAGCTCTGGTTCTCGGAGACGCCGAGATCCCTGTTTTGTTTTCTAATTTCTAGTTCTTTTAAACCGCGCTCGTGTTCGTACGCGAGCATCTTCTCCTTCAGCTCCCTCTGGCTTTTTTTTCTCTTCCCGTTCTCCCTGTAGTCGTAAGTGTTCAAGGGCTATCTTCTTTTCGGCTAGTTTTCTAAGCGGAGTCTAGCCAGTTCCAACTCGTGGAGCCGGCTCCTCTCTCGTTCTCAGGCCTCCTCGGGAAAGAGGCCCGCTCTTCTCTCCTCATCGGGGGTTGCAACGGTTTCCGTGGTCTCGATGTTTTCGCTTTGGGGTGGTGGCGCTCCCGTCTCCACCCAAGTCTGCAAAGCGTGCTTGAGATCGTCTTTGGTGCTTAGTCCCGTGGTAGCGATACCCAAGTCTATGCAGAATTGCTTCAATTCCTTGTGACTGTACTCTTCCAGCCGTTCCATCTGGAATTTTGCGGTTGTTCCGATCTCTTTCGTCGACATGGTTGCTGTGTGTTTGTAGTGGGGCGAGTTACTCTCCGTACGATTTGCGTCGGCTCGAATCGCGCCGCTGGCCACCAATGTTAGACGGGTAACCTGAGGGTTGGCCGAGCAAGGGGGAGAGGCCTCCTGGCGAGGGTCCTCTCCCTAGATCGTACGGACGAGCAACCACCCCCCCACAGATGGACGCCACACAAAGATAGGTTCTTAGCACTTTTATCGGTATTCTTAGGCAGGTTATTCTTAACGATACAGTAAGGACAGGATACTTTGATCCCTTCAATTCTAGTCTCTGTGGGAAGGGGGTAGCGGGACAGTCTCGGTACCGTTCTGGTACAGGGTTATCTGGCGTACAGCTCTCAATCCTCGAGCTGGAGGGTTCTCTGGTAGGGGCCGCGGCAGCGCCAGCAGGCCTTCAAGGATGGTTCACGAAGATGAGCCGCGGCAGCGCCAGCAGGCCTCCAAAGATGGTTCACGGAGATGAGCCGCGGCAGCGCCAGCAGGCCTCCAAAGATAGTTCACGAAGATGAGCCGCGGCAGCGCCAGCAGGCCTTCAAGGATGGTTCACGAAGATGAGCCGCTGCAGCGCCAGCAGGCCTCCAAAGATAGTTCACGAAGATGAGCCGCGGCAGCGCCAGCAGGCCTTCAAGGATGGTTCACGAAGATGAGCCGCGGCAGCGCCAGCAGGCTTCCAAAGATAGTTCACGAAGATGAGCCGCGGCAGCGCCAGCAGGCCTTCAAGGATGGTTCACGAAGATGAGCCGCGGCAGCGCCAGCAGGCCTCCAAAGATGAGTTCGTCTCGGTGTCTCTCGACTCCAGGATACAACTGCCTTCCTGCTCTGGAGCTGCCCCAGTTATAGGTCTGGCGCCCTTTGATGTCCGGACCCTCGCACTTGGAGGTCGGGGGGTCCGGGATGAGGGAGTCCAGACACCCAGCGGCCGGGTGGAGCCCGCGCCCAGGGAGACCCGGGGCGATCGAAACCAGGCGGATGGGGGCCCATTGAAACTCTTTCTCCCATTGACTCGCCAAGTGGTCTCTTTATCCCCTGGGTGGAGGGTGGTGCCTCGATGTCGGGGCTTGGCTGGGCCGGAGGCTGAGGTCGACACGGGGCCACGGGGCCTGGTCGTGGAGGGTCCAAGATGGCGGCTGGGCCGGAGACGGTGGTTCGGGAAAGGGCCCGGGCCAGTCGAGAGGGTTGCGGATATGAGTCTGAGTTCCGTCGGGGAAGAGCTGGGGGGTGGCCCGGAGGGGCGGAAGGTGCGGCTCTTGTCCGGGGAACTGGGGTAGCGGTAGTCCGGGACCCGCCATGCAGGAGGGGTTGGACCACGCCACGAGGCCGGGTCCAACAACCCCTAAACTTTTTTTTCTTATGAATGTGAGTTGGTGGTAGTGATTTTTGGTTTCTGCGCACTTTACCACTGTGTCCCAGGGTAAAGTGCGTGTGTGTACTGAGGTTGGCCTGCCCTCACATAGGAATGCATGGGTAATGTATTTGTCCATGTTAGTTCCTGATGCGTGGGGGGTGCAAGCTGGAGTTTGGTATGTGCGGACTCGTGTGATTAAATGCTGCGCGATGATGTGTGCGGCATGATTGGGTCTAGTGTGGAAGTGCCACTTCTAGAATGTGGTTCAAATAATGGAAATGAAATCTTTTATCTGTGATCCCACTTTGTCACATGATCTGAGCCACCCACTGTAGATTACTTGCACCTTTCCACAGTGCGCCGCTTCTGCTGTTCACTCTTCCACTTGCGTTGCCACTTTCACCACAGTCACTTTTTGTAGAGCACCAAGTTTTTCTATGGTTGTCACCTAATTGAGTTTATGCAGTGCTGCGTATAACTGTATAATACCGACCATGAATTTACATTATAAAACAAGATGATTTACTACCTTGTCTTAAATTCAAAGAGTGTTCTCCTTTTTCCTTGTTGCAATGCGATGTCCATGCATATTTAATTGACTGTTCATTATTACCTATTGGGACACTGTTTGTTGACTGCATCTTCCTTACCCAGTCCTGATTAGGTATATGGGTCACACTCCTGTATTTTGTACTAACTTCTAGAAGTGGGCATGTTTGTGTAAGTTATGTGAATTGGCTGTCTGGCTTCTGATTGGCTGGAGCTGGCTGGTGTGCCAGGCTCCAGGAGTCGGGATGGGTCTGCCCCGGTGGTGAATGGGAGATCTACATGTGTGATGTGAGGGAGGGGTGCACCTGGGACCTGAATAGGGCTGGGCTTTCCCCACACAATGCTGGCTCCGCCCCCTGTGGTGCGACTGATGACCCTAGCCTGACTGGTGAATGGAAAGGGTGGCTGAGCACAACAAAGTGCTCCAAAACCAGTTGCATCTGGTTTTCTCCCCACCCTGCACCTTGTACAACCAAGAGATTTACTGTATAAAAAGGGGCTGTGTCCCCTTACAAAATGTTCTTCTCTGTTCTGATCTGAAGAGGGTGTCCTGCTGCTGCTGGGCGCAAGGAGGACCGCCACTAGGTCTGCCTTCCTGCCTGGAGGGCCCAGTGAGCTGGCCCCTGGGCCCAGCCTTGCTACCCCTGCCTACCTTCCTAAAGGACTTTGCCTGGACTTGTGGCTGAGTTTCCCTCTAGTGTTTGGGAGCGCTTTATTTTTGCCACTAGCGCTTGGGAGCGCTTTATTTTTCCACTAGTGCAGGAGAAGCGCTTTACTTTTACTTTGCCGAAGCCCTACAGCGCCTGGGAGCGCTGGATTTGCCCCCTAGCGCCCGGAGCTGTGATCCTTCCTTCCTCGAGGGATTCCCCGGCGTGGGGATCCCCCCTTTTTGCGATTTTTGCAGCACCTGAGCCCACCCCGCTTATTTGCCGCTTCTTGCCCATTGTTGTGCCCGTGTACTTTTGCCCATTGTCCGAGCGGGTGCCCTCCCCGCGTTATTCTATTTTCGAGGAGCTGACCCCTCGTAGACCAGGAAGTCACCGCCATCGGCTCCAGACTCCCCAGACGTGCTGGCGTGACGTCACGAGGCCGCCGCGCTGGGATTGGCCCAGCCGCCGGCGGGACCTCGCAACCTGAAGCACTCGTCCAGGGGGGAGTCGCCGGTAGGAGCCGCCGCCGAGAGGAGAAGAGCGGGGCTCCGGGGAGAAGCAGAGTCTGGCGGCAGCACAGTGGAGGCAGCAGGACTCTGTGACATCGTGAGTGTTCCATGGGAGAGAGGGGGCCGTCGGGACACATTGCCGGTGCCCGCACCACCCCCCCCCAGTGGTGCAGGCTTCCTCCCAGGGCAATCCCTGCCTCAGAGTCCCCCGAGCGGGACTCCCTCATCCAGGGCACACCGTTGTGTTTAGAGCCCACGAGGGCTCCAGTGGCCATTTCCTTTTGACTCCCCAGTGAGGGGCTCCAAAGTCTTGGGGGCAGTGTCTGTAAGGGTATAGCGGCCCTGGTTGACAGAGGGCCGCTCCCCCGTTGCCCCGCACCATTATTTCTGAGTCCCAAGAGGGGGGACTCCAACGACGGGGCAAGATTTGTTTTAGAGCCCAGAGAGGCTCAGGGCATTAGTAATTCGAGCCGCAGAGGCTCTTGGTGGCCTATTTGCTTACGAGCCCTGAAGTCTCCAGGGCACCACAATTGTTTCTTCAGAGCCCGAGAGGCATCATAATTATTTAGAGTTCCCAGGAGGGACTGCTACGTTGCCTGGGCATTCAGGGTGGTAGAGCTGCCCCGGCTGGCAGCGGGCCACTCCCCCACCCTAGGCATTCTTTCTTCAGAGCCCCGAGGCTCCCAGCACGCAGTGTTGTTTCTTGAGCCCACGAGGCTCCAACGTTGGCCCCATTGTTTCCACAGCTGCCCAGCACTTAGTGGGCAGCTGCTCCGTTTAGGCCCCTGACATTGGGACACAGGGTGTCCTAGCCCCAGAGAGGCCAGTTGGCCTGGGGACTTTCACAGGTTGTGGCTTATGTAATTTCTGCGCAATTGTTCTGTGCTGCACCTCTGAATGTGTTTTTATGCGTCATGTGCTTTTCCCTGCACCGCTGAATGTATGTTTATGCATCATGTGTTTTCTTCCCTATACCTCTGAATGTTGTGATGCATCCTGTGTAATGTGTTCATGCCTATACCCCTAAATGTATAGTGATGCTTAGGAGGTTGTTTGTCCCAACATAGGTCATGCTAATGATTCCCTGCGTGATATTTTCCTAAGGTGGTTAGAGTTGCGTAGGTGGTACTTACCTCTAACCAGTGGTTACTGGTTGTGTGCTACATTGGCAATTTGGTTCTACAATTGTTCTCTGTGCTAAGGGTTATCCCTACAAAGTGCTAATTCTACCAAGTGCTAAATCTTAAAGTGTTTATTCCTGACAGTGGCGCCCGTGGCCCTGTCCCATGTGCCTAATCCTCTGTAAATTCTGCCCGTGCCTATGGCACATTGTAAAGTGAGTATTTATTACCTAATGTGTTATGTACAATACAAAGGCTATTTTTATATATAACCTGGTGTGGAGTTTCCTTTGTGGTGGACCTTGGGTGTTGTTGCTGGGTGCGCGCGCAAACACTTAACTTACCTAGCCTCCGGGATAAGCCCTACTGCTCGCGCCACGCTGCCTAGAGGGTGAGCAGGGGTTATCTTTGGCGTGTAACTCCCTTGCCCAGACGTAGAATGGTGGTTTCTGCCTGACTTTGGGGCAAGCCTCAGCCAACTGGAAATCCCATTTCTAACGGGGTGTGTGAGGGTGAGGGGGTGTGAGGGTGTGTGAGGGTGTGGGGTGGTGAGGGTTATGAGGGTGTGAGGGTGATGAGGGTGTGAGGGTGACTGGGTGTGAGGGGGAGGGTGTGTGTGAGGGGGAGGGAGTGTGTGAGGGGGAGGGAGTGTGTGAGGGGGAGGGTGTGTGTGTGTGTGAGGGGGAGGGTGTGTGTGTGTGTGTGAGGGGGAGGGTGTGTGTGTGTGTGAGGGGGAGGGTGTGTGTGTGTGTGAGGGGGAGGGTGTGTGTGTGTGTGTGTGAGGGGGAGGGTGTGTGTGTGTGTGTGAGGGGGAGGGTGTGTGTGTGTGTGTGTGTGTGAGGGGGAGGGTGTGTGTGTGTGTGTGTGTGTGTGAGGGGGAGGGTGTGTGTGTGAGGGGGAGGGTGTGTGTGTGAGGGGGTGTGTGTGTGAGGGGGAGGGTGTGTGTGTGTGTGAGGGGGTGTGTGTGGTGAGGGGTGTGTGTGTGTGTGTGTGGGTGTGTGTGGTGAGGGGGAGGGGGTGTGAGGGGGAGGGGGTGTGAGGGGGAGGGGGTGTGTGAGGGGGAGGGGGTGAGGGTAAGGGGGGTGTGAGGGGGTGTGGGGGTGTCTGAGGGTGAGGGTGAGAGGCTGGGTGGGTGAGGGGGTGTGAGGTGGGTGAGGGGATGTGAGGGTGTGAGGGAGGGTGAGGGTGAAGGTGTGTGAGGGTGAGGGTTTAAGAGGGGGTGTGTGAGGGTGAGGGTGTGTGAGGGTGAGAGGGTGTGTGAGGGGAGGCGGTGCGGGTGAGGGGGTGTGAAGGTGAAGGGGTGTGAGGGGGAGTGAGGGGGAGAGAGGGTGTGTTTGAGGGTTAGGGTGTGTGTAAGGGGGTGAGGGGGTGTGAGGGTGAGGGGGTTTGAGGGGGTGTGGGGGGGTAACGGTGAGGGGGTGGGAGGGTGAGGGGAGAAAGGGGGTGTGAGGGTGAGGGGGTGTATGAGGGTGAGGGGGGGTTGGGGGGGTGAGGGGGTGGGGTTGTAAGTGTGAGGCGGTGTGAGGGTGAGGGGGTGGGGTTGTGAGGGTGAGGGGGTGGGGTTGTAAGGGTGAGGTGGTGTGAGGGTGAGGGGGTGGGGTTGTGAGGGTGAGTGTGAGGGGGTGGGGTTGTGAGGGTGAGGTGGGGTGAGGGTGAGGGCGAGGAGGGGTGAGGGGGTGGGGTTGGAAGGGTGAGGGGTGTGAGGGTCTGGGGGGTGAGGGTCTGGGGGGTGAGGGTCTGGGGGTGAGGGTCTGGGGGTGAAGGTCTGGGGGTGCTGGGGGTGAGGGTCTGGGGGTGAGGGTGTGAGGGTCTGGGGGTGAGGGTGTGGGGTTGTGATGGTGGCAGGTGTGAGGGTGGTGAAGAGGTGTGAGGGTGACGGTGTGAGGGTAAGGGGGTGTGAGGGAGAGGGTGAGGGTGTGTGGGGGTGGGTGAGGGTGTGTGTGAGGGTGTGGAGTTGTGAGGGTGACAGGGGTGAGGGTGATGAGGGTTAGGGTGAGGGGGTGTGAGGGTGAGGGTGACGGGGTTAGGGTGAGGGGGTGTGAGGGTGAGTAGGTGTGAGGGGGTGTGTGAGGGTGAGGGGGTGTGAGCGAGGGGGTGAGGGGGGTGTGAGGGTGAGGGGGGGTGTGGGAGTGAGGGGGGTGTGAGGGCGAGGGGGGGAGTGAGGGTGTGTGTGAGGGGGGGTGGGGTTGTGAGGGTGACAGGGGTGAGGGTGTGAGGGGGTGTGTGAGCATGAGGGGGATGTGAGAGCGAGTGAGGAGGTGTGAGGGGGTGTGGGGGTGAGGGGGTGAGGTGGTGTGAGGGTGAGGGGGTGTGAGGGTGAGGGGGTGTGAGGGTGAGGGGGTGTGAGGGTGAGGGGGTGTGAGGGTGAGGGGGTGAGGGTGAGGGGGTGAGAGGGTGAGTGGGTGAGAGGGTGAGTGGGTGAGTGGGTGAGGGGGTGAGTGGGTGTGAGGGTGAGTGGGTGTGAGGGTGAGTGGGGGTGAGAGTGTGAGGGGGTGGGGTTGTGAGGGTGACGGGGGTGTGGGTGAGGGGGTGAGGGTGAGGGGGTGAGTGGTTGTGAGTGAGGGTGAGGGGGTGTGTGAGCGTGAGGGCGAGTGAGGGTGTGTGTGAGGGTGTGAGGGTGAGGGGGGTGTCAGGGTGTGAGGGTGTGGGGGTGAGGGGGTGTGAGGGTGTGAGGGTGGGGGTGTGAGGGTGGGGGTGTGAGGGTGAAGGGGGTGTGAAGGTGAGGGTGTTAAGGTGAAGGGGGTGTTAAGGTGAGGGGGTGTGAGGGTGAGGGGTTGAGAGGGTGAGGGGGTGGGGTTGTGAGGGGGTGAGAGGGTGAGGGGTGAGAGGGGGTGGGGTTGTGAGGGTGACAGGGGTGAGGGTGAGGGGGTGTGAGGGTGAGGGGGTGAGTGGTTGTGAGTGAGGGGGTGAGGGGTAGTGAGGGCGAGTGAGGGGGTGAGGGATAGTGAGGGCGAGTGAGGGGGGTGAGGGCGAGTGAGGGGGAGTGAGGGTGTGTTTGAGGGTGAGGGGGTGTGAGGGTGGGGGGGTGTGAGGGTGGGGGTGTGTGAAGGTGAGGGGGTGTTAAGGTGAGGGGGTGTGAAGGTGAGGGGGTGAGGGTGGGTGAGGGTGTTTGTGGGTGAGGGTGTTTGTGGGTGAGGGGGTGTAAGGGTGACAGGGGTGAGGGGGTGACAGGGGTGAGGGGGTGTGAGGGTGAGGGGGTATGAGGGTGAGGGGGTATGAGGGTGAGGGGTGAGTGGGTGTGAGGGTGGGGGTGTGAGGGTGAGGGGGTGGGGTTGTAAGGGTGAGGTGGTGTGAGGGTGAGGGGGTGGGGTTGTGAGGGTGAGTGTGAGGGGGTGGGGTTGTGAGGGTGAGGCAGGGTGAGGGTGAGGGCGAGGAGGGTGAGGGGGTGGGGTTGGAAGGGTGAGGGGTGTGAGGGTCTGGGGGGTGAGGGTCTGGGGGTGAGGGTCTGGGGGGTGAGGGTCTGGGGGTGAGGGTCTGGGGGTGCTGGGGGTGAGGGTCTGGGGGTGCTGGGGGTGAGGGTCTGGGGGTGAGGGTGTGAGGGTCTGGGGGTGAGGGTGTGGGGTTGTGATGGTGGCAGGTGTGAGGGTGGTGAAGAGGTGTGAGGGTGACGGTGTGAGGGTGACGGTGTGAGGGTAAGGGGGTGTGAGGGAGAGGGTGAGGGTGTGTGGGGGTGGGTGAGGGTGTGTGTGAGGGTGTGGAGTTGTGAGGGTGACAGGGGTGAGGGTGATGAGGGTTAGGGTGAGGGGGTGTGAGGGTGAGGGTGACGGGGTTAGGGTGAGGGGGTGTGAGGGTGAGTAGGTGTGAGGGGGTGTGTGAGGGTGAGGGGGTGTGAGGGGGGTGTGAGGGTGAGGGGGGGGGTGTGGGAGTGAGGGGGGTGTGAGGGCGTGGGGGGGAGTGTGGGGGGGTGGGGTTGTGAGGGTGACGGGGGTGAGTGGGTGTGAGGGGGTGTGTGAGCATGAGGGGGGTGTGAGGGCGAGTGAGGAGGTGTGAGGGGGTGTGGGGGTGAGGTGGTGTGAGGGTGAGGGGGTGTGAGGGTGAGTGGGTGAGTGGGTGAGTGGGTGAGAGGGTGAGAGGGGGTGAGAGTGTGAGGGGGTGGGGTTGTGAGGGTGATGGGGGTGAGGGTGAGGGGGTGTGGGTGAGGGGGTGTGAGGGTGAGGGGGTGAGTGATTGTGAGTGAGGGTGAGGGGGTGTGTGAGCGTGAGGGCGAGTGAGGGTGTGTGTGAGGGTGAGGGGGGTGTCAGGGTGTGAGGGTGAGGGGGTGAGTGGGTGTGAGGGTGGGGGTGTGAGGGTGAAGGGGGTGTTAAGGTGAAGGGGGTGTTAAGGTGAGGGGGTGTGAAGGTGAGGGTGGGTGAGGGTGTTTGTGGGTGAGGGTGTTTGTGGGTGAGGGGGTGTAAGGGTGACAGGGGTGAGGGGGTGTGAGGGTGAGGGGGTATGAGGGTGAGGGGGTATGAGGGTGAGGGGGTATGATGGTGAGGGGGTATGATGGTGAGGGGGTATGATGGTGAGGGGTATGAGGGTGAGGGGGTGTGAGGGTGGGGGTATGAGGGTGAGGGGGTGAGGGGGAGGGGGTGAGGGGGAAGGAGGTGTGAAGGTGAGGGGGTGTGAGGGTAAGGGGGTGTGAGGGAGAGGGTGAGGGTGTGTGAAGGTGAGGGTGTGTGTGAGGGTGACAGGGGTGAGGGTTAGGGTGTAGGGGTGAGGGGGTGTGAGGGTGACGGGGTTAGGGTGAGGAAGGTGTGAGGGTGTGTCAGGGTGAGGGGTTGTGAGCGAGGGGGTGGGGGTGAGGGGGGTGTGAGGGCGAGGGAGGGGGTGTGGGGGTGTGAGGGTGAGGGTGTGTGTGTGAGGGGGTGAGGGTGTGTGAGGGTGTGGGGGTGGGGTTGTGAGGGTGACAGGGGTGAGTGAGGGGGTGAGGGGGTGTGTGAGCATGAAGGGGGTTGTGAGGGCGAGTGAGGGGGTGTGGGGGTGTGAGGGTGAGGGGGTGTGAGGGTGGGGGGTGTGAGGGTGAGGGTGTGTGAGGGTGAGGGGTTGAGAGGGTGTGGGGTTGTGATGGTGGCAGGTGTGAGGGTGGTGAAGAGGTGTGAGGTGACTGGGTGTGAGGGTGACTGGGTGTGAGGGTGACGGTGTGAGGGTAAGGGGGTGTGAGGGAGAGGGTGAGGGTGTGTGGGGGTGGGTGAGGGTGTGTGTGAGGTTGTGGAGTTGTGAGGGTGACAGGGGTGAGGGTGATGAGGGTTAGGGTGAGGGTGTGTGAGGGTGAGGGTTACTGGGTTAGGGTGAGTAGGTGTGAGGGGGTGTGTGAGGGTGAGGGGGTGTGAGGGAGGGGGTGAGGGGGTGTGAGGGTGAGGGGGGTGTGGGAGTGAGGGGGGTGTGAGGGCGAGAGGGGGAGTGAGGGTGTGTGTGAGGGGGGGTGGGGTTGTGAGGGTGACAGGGGTGAGTGGGTGTGAGGGGGTTGTGTGAGCATGAGGGGGGTGTGAGGGCGAATGAGGGCGAGTGAGGAGGTGTGGGGGTGTGAGGGGGTGTGGGGGTGTGAGGGTGAGGTGAGGGGGGGTGAGTGGGTGTGAGGGTGAGGGGGTGAGGGGGTGAGAGGGTGAGTCGGTGAGAGGGTGAGTCGGTGAGAGGGTGAGTCGGTGAGAGGGTGAGTGGGTGAGGGGGTGAGTGGGGGGTGAGGGTGAGTGGGGGTGAGGGTGAGTGGGGGTGAGGTGAGTGGGGGTGAGGGTGAGTGGGGGTGAGAGTGTGAGGGGTTGGGGTTGTGAGGGTGACGGGGGTGAGGGTGAGGGGGTGAGTGGTTGTGAGTGAGAGTGAGGGTGAGGGGGTGTGTGAGCGTGAGGGTTGTGTGTGAGGGTGTGTGTGAGGGTGTGTGTGAGGGTGTGTGTGAGGGTGAGGGGGGTGTCAGGGTGTGAAGGTGAAGGGGGTGTTAAGGTGAGGGGGTGTTAAGGTGAGGGGGTGTGAAGGTGAGGGGGTGATGGTGGGTGAGGGTGTTTGTGGGTGAGGGGGTGTAAGGGTGACAGGGGTGAGGGGGTGTGAGGGTGAGGGGGTGTGAGGGTGAGGGGGTGTGAGGGTGAGGGGTATGAGGGTGAGGGGGTATGAGGGTGAGGGGGTATGAGGGTGAGGGGTGAGTGGGTGTGAGGGTGGGGGTGAGGGGGTGAGTGGGTGTGAGGGTGGGGTGTGAGGGGAAGGAGGTGTGAAGGTGAGGGGGTGTGAGCGTAAGGGGGTGTGAGGGAGAGGGTGAGGGTGTGTGGGGGTGTGCGAAGGTGAGGGTGTGTGTGAGGGTGACAGGGGTGAGGGTGATGAGGGTTAGGGTGTAGGGGTGAGGGGGTGTGAGGGTGAGGGTGAAGGGGGTAAGGGTGAGGAAGGGTGAGGGTGTGTGAGGGTGAGGGGTTGTGAGCGAGGGGGTGGGGGTGAGGGGGGGGGTGAGGGCGAGTGAGGGGGAGTGAGGGTGTGTGTGAGGGGGTGTGGGGGTGTGAGGGTGAGGGTGTGTGAGAGGGGGTGAGGGTGTGTGAGGGTGAGGGGGTGGGGTTGTGAGGGTGACGGGGGAGGGGGTGTGAGGGTGAGGGGGTGAGTGAGGGGGTGAGGGGGTGTGTGAGCATGAAGGGGTTGTCAGGGCGAGTGAGGGGGTGTGAGGGTGAGGGGGTGTGAGGGTGAGGGGGGTGTGAGGGTGGGGGGGGGGTGAGTGGGTGTGAGGGGGGGGTGTGAGGGGGAAGGAGGTGTGAAGGTGAGGGGGTGTGAAGGTGAGGGGGTGTGAGGGTAAGGGGGTGTGAGGGAGAGGGTGAGGGTGTGTGAAGGTGAGGGTGACAGGGGTGAGGGTGATAAGGGTTAGGGTGTAGGGGTGAGGGGGTGTGAGGGTGAGGGTGAGGGTGACGGGGTGAGGAAGGGTGAGGGTGTGTGAGGGTGAGGGGTTGTGAGCGAGGGGATGGGGGTGGGAGGGGGGGGTGTGAGGGCGAGTGAGGGTGTGTGTGAGGGGGGTGTGAGGGTGAGGGTGTGTGTGAGGGGGTGGGGTTGTGAGGGTGACAGGGGTGAGCAGGTGAGGGGGTGAGTGAGGGGGTGTGTGAGCATGAAGGGGTTGTGAGGGCGAGTGAGGGGGTGTGGGGGGGGTGAGGGGGTGTGAGGGTGGGGGGTTGTGAGGGGGTGTGAGGGTGAGGGGGTGAGGGGTTGAGAGGGTGAGGGGGTGGGGTTGTGAGGGTGAGGGGGTGGGGTTGTGAGGGGGTGAGAGGGGGTGGGGTTGTGAGGGTGAGGGGGTGTGAGGGTGAGGGGGTGAGTGGTTGTGAGGGTGAGGGGTGGTGAGGGCGAGTGAGGGGGAATGAGGGCGTGTTTGAGGGTGAGGGGTGTGTGAGGGTGAGGGGGGTGTGAGGGTGATGGGGTGTGTGGGGGTGTGAGGGTGAAGGGGGAGTGAGGGTGAAGGGGGAGTGAGGGTGAAGGGGGGAGTGAGGGTGATGGGGGTTTGAGGGTGAAGGGGGTGTGAGGGTGACAGGGGTGGGGGTGTGAGGGGGTGTGAGGAGGGATGTGTGAGGAGAGGGGTGTGCGAGAGGGTGAGGGGTGTGTGAGGGGGGGTGTGAGGGTGAGGGGTATGTGAGGGAGGGGGAGTGAGGGAGAGGGTGAAGGGGTGTGAGGAGGTGAGTGAGGGGGTGTGAGGGTGAGGGGGGTGGGGTTGTGAGGTGGGGGGGTGGGGTTGTGAGAGGGTGAGGGGTTAGAGGGGGGTGGGGTTGTGAGGGTGACGGGGGTGAGGGTGAGGGTGAGGGGGTTGTGAGGGTGAGTGGTTGTGAGTGAGGGGGTGAGGGTGAAGGGGGTGTGAGGGTGAAGGGGGTGTGAGGGTGAAGGGGGTGTGACGGTGACAGGGGTGAGGGTGGGGGGGTGTGAGGAGGAGGGGTGTGTGAGGAGGAGGGGTGTGTGAGGAGGAGGGGTGTGTGAGGAGGAGGGGTGTGTGAGGAGGAGGGGTGTGTGAGGAGGAGGGGTGTGCGAGAGGGTGAGGGGGTGTGTGAGGGTGCAAGGGGGGTGAGGGGGAGGAGGGGGTGGGCTGGTGTGAGGGTGAGGGTGTGTGTGAGGGAGGGGGGAGTGAGGGAGAGGGTGAAGGGGTGTGAGGAGGTGAGTGAGGGGGTGTGAGGGTGAGGGTTGAGAGGGTGAGGGGGTGAGAGGGTGAGGGGTGAGAGGGGGTGGGGTTGTGAGGGTGACAGGGGTGAGGGTGAGGGGGTGTGAGGGTGAGGGGGTGAGTGGTTGTGAGTGAGGGGGTGAGGGCGAGTGAGGGGGGGTGAGGGCGAGTGAGGGGGAGTGAGGGTCCTGTTTGAGGGTGAGGGGGTGTGAGGGTGGGGGGGTGTGAGGGTGGGGGGTGAGGGGGTGTGAAGGTGAGGGTGTTAAGGTGAAGGGGGTGTGAAGGTGAGGGGGTGTTAAGGTGAGGGGGTGTGAAGGTGAGGGGGTGAGGGTGGGTGAGGGTGTTTGTGGGTGAGGGTGTTTGTGGGTGAGGGTGTTTGTGGGTGAGGGGGTGTAAGGGTGACAGGGGTGAGGGGGTGACAGGGGTGAGGGGTGTGAGGGTGAGGGGTGTGAGGGGTGAGGGGGTATGAGGGTGAGGGGGGTATGAGGGTGAGGGGGTGTGAGGGTGGGGGTGTGAGGGTGAGGGGGTGGGGTTGTGAGGGTGAGTGTGAGGGGGTGGGGTTGTGAGGGTGAGGCGGGGTGAGGGTGAGGAGGGGTGAGGGTGAGGGGGTGGGGTTGGAAGGGTGAGGGGTGTGAGGGGCTGGGGGGGTGAGGGTCTGGGGGGTGAGGGTCTGGGGGTGATGGTCTGGGGGGTGAGGGTCTGGGGGTGAGGGTCTGGGGGTGCTGGGGGTGAGGGTCGGGGTGCTGGGGGTGAGGGTCTGGGGGTGAGGGTGTGAGGGTCTGGGGGTGAGGTGTGGGGTTGTGATGGTGGCAGGTGTGAGGGTGGTGAAGAGGTGTGAGGGTGACGGTGTGGGGGTGACGGTGTGAGGGTAAGGGGGTGTGAGGGAGAGGGTGAGGGTGTGTGGGGGTGGGTGAGGGTGTGTGTGAGGGTGTGGAGTTGTGAGGGTGACAGGGGTGAGGGTGATGAGGGTTAGGGTGAGGGGGTGTGAGGGTGAGGGTGACGGGGTTAGGGTGAGGGGGTGTGAGGGTGAGTAGGTGTGAGGGGGTGTGTGAGGGTGAGGGGGTGTGAGCGAGGGGGTGAGGGGGGTGTGAGGGTGAGGGGGGGTGTGGGAGTGAGGGGGGTGTGAGGGCGAGGGGGGGAGTGAGGGTGTGTGTGAGGGGGGGTGGGGTTGTGAGGGTGACAGGGGTGAGGGGTGAGTGGGTGTGAGGGGGTGTGTGAGCATGAGGGGGGTGTGAGGGCATGAGGGGGGTGTGAGGGCGAGTGAGGAGGTGTGAGGGTGTGAGGGGGTGAGGTGGTGTGAGGGGGTGAGGTGGTGTGAGGGTGAGGGGGTGTGGTGGTGTGAGGGTGAGGGGGTGAGAGGGTGAGGGGGTGAGAGGGTGAGGGGGTGAGTGGGTGAGGGGTGAGTGGGTGTGAGGGTGAGTGGGGGTGAGAGTGTGAGGGGGTGGGGTTGTGAGGGTGACGGGGTGAGGGTGAGGGGGTGTGAGGGTGAGGGGGTGAGTGGTTGTGAGTGAGGGTGAGGGGGTGTGAGCGTGAGGGCGAGTGAGGGTGTGTGTGAGGGTGAGGGGGGTGTCAGGGTGTGAGGGTGAGGGGGTGAGTGGGTGTGAGGGGGGTGGGGGATGTGAGGGTGAAGGGGGTGTTAAGGTGAAGGGGTGTTAAGGTGAAGGGGGGTGTGAAGGTGAAGGGGGTGTGAAGGTGAGGGTGTTAAGGTGAGGGGGTGTGAAGGTGAGGGGGTGAGGGTGGGTGAGGGTGTTTGTGGGTGAGGGTGTTTGTGGGTGAGGGGGTGTAAGGGTGACAGGGGTGAGGGGGTATGAGGGTGAGGGGGTATGAGGGTGAGGGGGTATGATGGTGAGGGGGTATGATGGTGAGGGGGTATGATGGTGAGGGGGTATGAGGGTGAGGGATATGAGGGTGAGGGGTGAGTGGGTGTGAGGGTGGGGGTGTGAGGGTGAGGGGGTGAGGGGGAAGGAGGTGTGAAGGTGAGGGGGTGTGAGGGTAAGGGGGTGTGAGGGAGAGGGTGAGGGTGTGTGGGGGTGTGTGAAGGTGAGGGTGTGTGTGAGGGTGACAGGGGTGAGGGTGATGAGGGTTAGGGTGTAGGGGTGAGGGGGTGTGAGGGTGAGGGTGACGGGGTTAGGGTGAGGAAGGGTGAGGGTGTGTCAGGGTGAGGGGTTGTGAGCGAGGGGGTGGGGGTGAGGGGGGTGTGAGGGCGAGTGAGGGGGAGTGTGAGGGGGTGTGCGGGTGTGAGGGTGTGTGTGAGGGGGTGAGGGTGTGTGAGGGTGTGGGGGTGGGGTTGTGAGGGTGACAGGGGTGAGTGAGGGGGTGAGGGGTGTGTGTGAGCATGAAGGGGTTGTGAGGGTGAGTGAGGGGGTGTGGGGGTGTGAGGGTGGGGAGTGTGAGGGTGAGGGTGTGTGAGGGTGAGGGGTTGAGAGGGTGTGGGGTTGTGATGGTGGCAGGTTGTGGGGGTGGTGAAGAGGTGTGAGGGTGACTGGGTGTGAGGGTGACTGGGTGTGAGGGTGACGGTGTGAGGGTAAGGGGGTGTGAGGGAGAGGGTGAGGGTGTGTGGTGGTGGGTGAGGGTGTGTGTGAGGTTGTGGAGTTGTGAGGGTGATGAGGGTTAGGTTGAGGGTGTGTGAGGGTGAGGGTGACTGGGTTAGTGTGAGGGGGTGTGTGAGGGTGAGGGGGTGTGAGGGAGGGGGGTGTGGGGGTGAGGGGGGTGTGGGAGTGAGGGGGTGTGAGGCGAGAGGGGGAGTGAGGGTGTGTGTGAGGGGGGGTGGGGTTGTGAGGGTGACAGGGGTGAGTGGGTGTGAGGGGGTGTGTGTGAGCATGAGGGGGGTGTGAGGGCGAATGAGGGCGAGTGAGGAGGTGAGGAGGTGTGGGGGTGTGAGGGGGTGTGAGGGTGAGGGGGTGAGTGGGTGTGAGGGTGAGGGGGTGAGAGGGTGAGTCGGTGAGAGGGTGAGTGGGGAGGGGTGAGTGGGTGTGAGGGTGAGTGGGGGTGAGAGTGTGAGGGTTGGGGTTGTGAGGGTGACGGGGGTGAGGGTGACGGGGGTGAGGGTGAGGGGGTGAGTGGTTGTGAGTGAGAGTGAGGGTGAGGGGGTGTGTGAGCGTGAGGGTGTGTGTGAGGGTGTGTGTGAGGGTGTGTGTGAGGGTGTGTGTGAGGGTGTGTGTGAGGGTGAGGGGGTGTCAGGGTGTGAAGGTGAAGGGGTGTTAAGGTGAGGGGGTGTGAAGGTGAGGGGGTGATGGTGGGTGAGGGTGTTTGTGGGTGAGGGGGTGTAAGAGTGACAGGGGTGAGGGGGTGTGAGGGTGAGGGGGTGTGTGGTTGAGGGGGTGTGAGGTTGAGGGGGTATGAGGGTGAGGGGTGAGTGGGTGTGAGGGGGGGGTGAGGGGTGAGTGGGTGTGAGGTGGGGGTGTGAGGGGGGAAGGTGGTGTGAAGGTGAGGGGGTGTGAGCGTAAGGGCGTGTGAGGGAGAGGGTGAGGGTGTGTGGGGGTGTGTGAAGGTGAGGGTGTGTGTGAGGGTGACAGGGGTGAGGGTGATGAGGGTTAGGGTGTAGGGGTGAGGGGGTGTGAGGGTGAGGGTGACGGGGTTAGGGTGAGAAAGGGTGAGGGTGTGTGAGGGTGAGGGGTTGTGAGCGAGGGGGTGGGGGTGAGGGGGGTGTGAGGGCGAGGTGAGGGGAGTGAGGGTGTGTGTGAGGGGGTGTGGGGGTGTGAGGGTGAGGGTGTGTGAGAGGGGGTGAGGGTGTGTGAGGGTGAGGGGGTGGGGTTGTGAGGGTGACAGGGGTGAGGGGGTGTGAGGGTGAGGTTGAGGGGGTGAGTGAGGGGGTGAGGGGGTGTGTGAGCATGAAGGGGTTGTCAGGGCGAGTGAGGGGGTGTGGGGGTGTGAGGGGTGTGGGGGTTGTGAGGGTGAGGGGGTGTGAGGGTGAGGGGGTGTGAGGGTGGGGGGTGTGAGGGTGGGGGGGTGTGAGGGTGGGGGGGGTGAGGGGGTGTGAAGGTGAGGGTGTTAAGGTGAAGGGGGTGTTAAGGTGAGGGGGTGTTAAGGTGAGGGGGTGTGAAGGTGAGGGGTGAGGGTGTTTGTGGGTGAGGGTGTTTGTGGGTGAGGGGGTGTAAGGGTGACAGGGTGAGGGGGTGTGAGGTTGAGGGGGTGTGAGGGTGAGGGGGTATGAGGGTGAGGGGTGAGTGGGTGTGAGGGTGGGGGTGTGAGGGTGAGGGGGTGAGTGGGTGTGAGGGTGGGGGTGTGAGGGGGAAGGAGGTGTGAAGGTGAGGGGGTGTGAAGGTGAGGGGGTGTGAGGGTAAGGGGGTGTGAGGGAGAGGGTGAGGGTGTGTGAAGGTGAGGGTGACAGGGGTGAGGGTGATAAGGGTTAGGGTGTAGGGGTGAGGGGGTGTGAGGGTGAGGGTGACGGGGTGAGGAAGGGTGAGGATGTGTGAGGGTGAGGGGTTGTGAGCGAGGGGATGGGGGTGAGGGGGGTGTGAGGGCGACTGAGGGGGAGTGAGGGTGTGTGTGAGGGGGTGTGAGGGTGAGGGTGTGTGTGAGGGGGTGGGGTTGTGAGGGTGACAGGGGTGAGGGGGTGTGAGGGTGAGGGGGTGAGTGAGGGGGGTGTGTGAGCATGAAGGAGTTGTGAGGGCGAGTGAGGGGGTGTGGGGGGGTGAGGGGGTGTGAGGGTGGGGGTTGTGAGGGTGAGGGGGTGTGAGGGTGAGGGGTTGAGAGGGTGAGGGGGTGGGGTTGTGAGGGGGTGAGGGGGTGAGAGGGGGTGGGGTTGTGAGGGTGACAGGGGTGAGGGTGAGGGGGTGTGAGGGTGAGCAGTGAGTGGTTGTGAGTGAGGGTGAGGGGTGGTGAGGACGAGTGAGGGGGAGTGAGGGCGTGTTGAGGGTGAGGGGGGTGTGAGGGTGAGGGGGGTGTGAGGGTGATGGGGTGTGTGGGGGTGTGAGGATGAAGGGGTGTGAGGGTGACGGGGGAGTGAGGGTGAAGGGGGAGTGAGGGTGAGGGGGGTGTGAGGGTGACAGGGGTGAGGGTGGGGGGGTGAGGGGGTGTGAGGAGGGATGTGTGAGGAGAGGGGTGTGCGAGAGGGTGAGGGGGGTGTGAGGGTGAGGGGGTATGTGAGGGAGGGGGAGTGAGGGAGAGGGTGAAGGGGTGTGAGGAGGTGAGTGAGGGGGTGTGAGGGTGAGGGGGTGGGGTTGTGAGGGTGGGGGGGGTGGGTTGTGAGAGGGTGAGGGGTGAGAGGGGGTGGGGTTGTGAGGGTGACAGGGTGAGGGGGTGAGTGGTTGTGAAGTGAGGGTGTGAGGGTGAAGGGGGTGTGAGGGTGAAGGGGGTGTGAGGGTGAAGGGGTGTGAGGGTGAAGGGGTGTGAGGGTGAAGGGGGTGTGACGGTGACAGGGGTGAGGTGGGGGGTGTGAGGAGGGGTGTGAGGAGGAGGGGTGTGTGAGGAGGAGGGGTGTGTGAGGAGGAGGGGTGTGTGAGGAGGAGGGGTGTGTGAGGAGGAGGGGTGGCGAGGGGTGAGGGGTGTGTGAGGGTGCAAGGGGGTGAGGGGGAGGAGGGGGTGGGCTGGTGTGAGGGTGAGGGTGTGTGTGAGGGAGGGGGAGTGAGGGAGAGGGTGAAGGGGTGTGAGGAGGTGAGTGAGGGTGAGGGGGTGTGAGGGTGAGGGGTTGAGAGGGTGAGGGGGTGGGTTGTGAGGGGGTGTGAGGGTGAGGGGGTGAGTGGTTTGTGAGTGAGGGGGTGAGGGTGAGGGGTAGTGAGGGCGAGTGAGGGGGGGGTGAGGGCGAGTGAGGGGGAGTGAGGGTGTGTTTGAGGGTGAGGGGGGGGTGTGAGGGTGAGGGGGGTGTGAGGGTGAAGGGGGTGTGCCGGTGACAGGGGTGAGGGTGGGGTGTGTGACGGTGACAGGGTGAGGGTGGGGTGTGTGAGGAGGAGGGGTGTGTGAGGAGGAGGGGTGTGTGAGGAGGAGGGGTGTGTGAGGAGGAGGGGTGTGTGAGGAGGAGGGGTGTGTGAGGAGGAGGGGTGTGTGAGGAGGAGGGGTGTGTGAGGAGGAGGGGTGTGTGAGGAGGAGGGGTGTGCGAGAGGGTGAGGGGGTGAGGGGTGTGTGAGGGTGCAAGGGGGGTGAGGGGGTGTGAGGGTGAGGAGGGGGTGGGCTGGTGTGAGGATGAGGGGGTGTGTGAGGGGAGGGGGAGTGAGGAGAGGGTGAAGGGTGTGAGGAGGTGAGTGAGGGTGAGGGGTGTGAGGGTGAGGGGTTGAGAGGGTGAGGGGGTGGGGTTGTGAGGGGGTGAGAGGGTGAGGAGTGAGAGGGGGTGGGGTTGTGAGGGTGACAGGGGTGAGGGTGAGGGGGTGAGTGGTTGTGAGTGAGGGGGTGAGGGGTAGTGAGGGCGAGTGAGGGGGGGTGAGGGCGAGTGAGGGGGAGTGAGGGTGTGTTTGAGGGGGTGTGAGGGTGGGGGGTGTGAGGGTGGGGGGGTGAGGGTGTGTGAAGGTGAGGGTGTTAAGGTGAAGGGGGTGTGAGGTGAGGGGTGTTAAGGTGAGGGGTGTTAAGGTGAGGGGGTGTGAAGGTGAGGGGGTGTGAAGGTGAGGGGTGAGGGTGTTTGTGGGTGAGGTGTTTGTGGGTGAGGGGGTGTAAGGTGACAGGGGTGAGGGGGTGTGAGGGTGAGGGGGTATGAGGGTGAGGGGGTATGAGGGTGAGGGGGTATGAGGGTGAGGGGGTATGAGGGTGAGGGGGTATGAGGGTGAGGGGTGAGTGGGGGTGTGAGGGGGAAGGAGGTGTGAAGGTGAGGGGGTGTGAAGGTGAGGGGGTGTGAGGGTGGGGGTGTGAGGGGGAAGGAGGTGTGAAGGTGATGGGGGTTGTGAAGGTGAGGGGGTGTGAGGGTAAGGGGGTGTGAGGGAGAGGGTGAGGGTGTGTGAAGGTGAGGGTGACAG
>NC_141689.1:1408762239-1408769739 GCF_964263255.1 Lissotriton vulgaris
ACTAGTCGGAATCATACTCGATATTCATCAGACCATCAAGATGTCGTTGTAGCATAGCTCTGTCCAACCGAGTCCCCTTGGTAACAGATGGTTGTCTCATACACGTTGTAGCACAGAGGCCACATAAGGCAGGACCACACTGCACACAAAGGCAACACGTGAACAGGAACACTACCACAACCCCGATGATCGTCAGAATCTTCCAACCCCAAGTCGACACCAGGCCCCAAAACCAACCAAGTAGCGTCCAATCCCCTACATCCACGTGTATGGATTCGGAGATCTTGTGCAACTTCGAGATGGCTTGATAGACAGTAGGAGCATTATCTGGAATGAAAATGCAACAGCTCGAATGGATCACTTTACATACCCCACCGCGATCTGCTAAGACAACATCTAAAACCATACGGTTTTGTAATGTCATAAGTCTCTCCGCCTGAAGTTCTGTGGTGATATTACCAAGGGCACTGGCAGTAATGTTAGCTGTCGATTCTACCACTCGAGTCAAATGTCTCAGGTTCCTACTATTAACCATAGGTCCCCAAAACGGGAGGAAACCCTTGAAAAAGTCTCCTGCCTCTTGACCGGCAGTATCCTCTTCACTAATTACGCCTCGTACAACTCTAGTCTTATGATAATCGGCATCTACAGTAAACGTCGGAGGCAACAGATTTGCAACAAAACATGAGCCCATGAAGTCTGCGGGCAACCATGTGTATGCACGATCATGACAGATGAAGTACGTACCCTTGGCAGCCAGAAACACAGGGATCGGGGACATTGACAGAACGTAACTTTCAGTGCAAGCACTTACTCCAAGTGAGGCTTGCGAGCCACGACCCACAAGACAAAGATTACCAGTGTGGGGTACGACCCATATTGGAGACGAGCTTTTAAGCTGCTTTTCATTAGTGAACGTACTATATTCCCCTCTATTCGGTGCCCTATAGGCTTGTACCTCTGCCTTAGGGATGAGATAAGCATCATGGATCTCATCTTCCAAATCCTGTATTATCATCGATACCACCCACTGCCATGAGGTAGGACCCGGTTTGGGGGAACGTTCTGGAGAGGGGTGGAAACCTAGTGCGCTTCGAAGCATTGTTTGGTATGCTCGAGCTGACCCTTGGGAACTATACGGTAACACCAGATATGGAATTCCCTTACCCGTAGTATGTGGCATCAACCCACACACCCAACAATTAGTAGTGTTAACCACTAACTGATGCTGATGGAGGAGCTGGATAAAGGAATTGTTTGCGGAATTCTACACGTCTAGCCTGTTCGTGTTCTGGTAACATATGAAAGGAATGAGGAGAAGCAGTAGAAGTAATGTTAGGGTAAGGAGTAGGAGTAGGGGTAGGAAGTAAGAAGCAAGACATAGTGTAATACACCCCACCCGCCAAAAATGCGGAAGCAGTTAAAAACAATACAAACAATTGGAATACAAAACATTTAGTACGACTAAGTTTCTGCAGTTTGACTCTATACGCCTGCGCTCCTTCCAAATCATTCAGCTTCAAAAATGCCATTTCCCTATGACCGTCCGCAACGTTTCTTGACGCACTTCGTTCTGTGCAGCAATAGTCAATTCCCAGGAGTTCCTAGGAACCGACGGCCTTTAACCTAGCGTCAAGACCTACTGTCCAGAAGGAAGTACGCGCGCGGCCCTACGGCCCTCAATACACAATATGTATTTTATTTAGCACAAATAATTCAGCTGTGGAAGGAAAAAGATACAAGAAAAAAATCTTGATATATGTACAAAACAATTTTCAGTGATACGAATTGTTCACAGTTGATCAGGGGAAACGAAGATATTGCAGTTATCAGTTTCAGCAAAGCAAGAAAAAAATTTATTTGTCCTTAGTATGAGAACGCAAAGAATATCGATGTTTCCCAGGACGTGTCTGCTCGTCAAACAAAGGATCTGTCGAAGAGACAGCGTCCTGTTGATCAGTTTGCTGATTTGGTCTTGAGTCTTTTGCTGACAATGTTCCAACAATGGCTTTCTGCTGCGCTGAGTGTTCACCAACAAGTTGTGCGTCACTGAAAGGTACAAACGCCGGCAATGTCGCTGCTTCTGTTGACGCAATGCCTTTCCTCACCCACGGGTCTGCCGGCAAAGGAATAGGGACTCGCTTACAATGGGTAGCATGTACCCAGTTCTTCCGTCCCTCAAGACGAACGGCAGTCCTCGTGGCCAAAAGCACCTGGTGAGGTCCAACAAAGCGGGGGTCCAGATTCTTCTTGCGCGAAAAATTTCGGGTAACAACCCAATCACCAGGCTGGAGCTGGTGGCCTGGACCCTCCGTCTGCGTCGGCAAGGCGTCGTAAACCTGTTGATGAATTAACCTCAGTTTAGCAGTCAAGTCATGTAAGTAGTCAATCAACATCGGGTACTCAAGATCAACAAACATACCTGGCCTAGGAACCCCCCACACATTCGCAGGACGGCCGAACACTATTTCATAGGGACTAAGCCCTATTCGGGAGTGTACAGTCGCCCTAGTTGACAGTAATGCTAGAGGCAAAGCGTCAGGCCACGAAAGTCCAGTCGTAGCCTGGATCTTCGCTAATTTCAGTTTAAGGGTGCCATTGTACCCTTCAACCAATCCAGCTGACTGGGGATGATTGGCGCTATGGAATTTCTGATTAATTCCAAGGCCCTTACACACACTCCTCATCACACTTCCAACAAACTCACTTCCGTTATCTGACCACACGACTCTAGGCATTCCATACCGAGGAAAGTATTCCTTCAGTAGGATTTTCGCAGTAGACAAGGCAGTATTATCTTTGAGGGGATAGGCCTCGATCCATCGGGAGAATGCGCAAACCACAACCAAAACGTATTTCAGGTTATTGCATCGCTCCATATGGATGAAGTCCAATTGGATCACCTCAAAGGGATACGAAGGAGGAGCAAAACTGCCAGGGGGAGTTGGGGTTCCTTTGCCAGGATTGTACATTATACACACCATACAATTCTTCACCAAACGTTCAGCACACTTAGTAATTCCATCATTCTTCCACACATCAGCCAACAACTTGCAAATACCTTTCGCGCTAATATGTGCTAACCCATGTGCCATTTGCACAACGGCCAGTACATACGCATCAGGCAACATCCATCTTTTCTGATCTGACAAGTCAATCCAGCAACCATTCACATCCAACCTTCCCGTACTTTCTTTCCACTTCATCTTTTCAGTGTCGGTGGCCTCATTCTGAATTGCTTTCACACTCTCTATAGTATTCTCACACATACTTGATTCTGTAGGCCACCTAACCAAATTCGTCACATACATTCGAGTGCTAAGGTTCCGGGCAGTCTCCTTAGCAATCTCATCTGCAAACGCATTACCACGACCAACATCATCCGTCACCTTACGATGCGCACTACATTTAACAATTGCAACTTGAGCAGGCAAAGTCAATGCATCCAAAAGATCGTTCACAAGCTGGCCATGCTGTATTTTCGTGCCATGTGACGTCAAGAAACCACGTTCTCGCCACAATCGTCCGAAACTATGCGCTACACCGAAAGCATACTGACTATCGGTGTACACATTCACACGTTTACCTTTTGCTAATACACATGCTCTAGTAAGAGCGATCAGCTCTGCAGCTTGGGCAGAATTCTGATTCAATCTCGCAGTCTCAACAACAGTATTCAATGTCACCACAGCATAAGCAGTAGTCACATCACCATTCGGCAATTTAAAACATGACCCATCCACATACAGGATGCCATCCGGGTCTTCCAATGGGGTGTTTTTAAGGTCCACACGACCTTTTGTTTCCTCCTCTGTCCGCAAGTAACAGTCATGTTCTGTTACTGCATCTGACTCTGCACTAATTGGTAACAAAGTTGCCGGATTTAGGACATTACAACGTTTTATCTGAATGTGGCTTGCCAAGAGCGTCAATTCGTACCCAGATAACCTCGCACTCGTCAAGTGCTGAGTTTTCGTCCGGTTCAAAAGAGTATCGACTGCATGCGGAACCATCACCGTAAGCATATTATCCATGACCAATCCTGCTGATTGTCGGATGGAGACCGCAGCTGCCGCAGTTGCTCTCAAACAACTCGGCAATGCTCTAGCTACTGGGTCTAAGGTCGAGGAAAAATATGCACATGGACGTTGCTTACCACCAAAAGGTTGCGTTAAGACGCTTAAAGCACAACCTTCCCTCTCGTGAACATATAACGTGAACGGCTTGCTGTAATCAGGGGTACCTAACACAGGGGCCGAACACAATGAATCACGTAATTCAGAAAAACGTTTCTGACATTCTTCCGTCCATGGTAAAGGAGTCGAAACATCCTTGCACGTAAGAGCCACCAATGGTTTCGCTAGCAATGAAAAATTAGGAATCCACTGCCTGCAGTACGATGTGATACCTAGAAAGGCACGCACATCTCTTTGGGTTTGTGGCACAGCCATGCGCGCAATCGCTGCAATTCTCTCTGGGGTCAATCTCCTTCCCTCCTTTGACAATAAGTGACCTAGATAGGTTACTTCTTGACAACAATATTGGAGTTTAGAAGGTGACACCTTGTGATTTAACTCACAGAGATGTGGCAGCAACGACACTGTAGCAATTTTGCAAATGTCCTGAGTATCAGCAGCCACCAATAAGTCGTCGACGTATTGGATTAAAGCCGCACCAACCGGCAACCTAAACGCATCTAGTTGACCCTTCAAAGCTTGACTGTAAATCGATGGACTTTCACAGTAGCCCTGAGGAGCGCGTTTGAACCGGAAGCTACGTCCACCAAGAGAGAAACCGAAAAGGTCCCTGCTCTCTTCGGCAATCGGGATGCTGAAAAACGCATTTTTCAAATCAATCACCGAAAACCATGAAGCCGTAGCTGGAATCAGAGTCAGTAGCGCCGTAATGTCAGGCACAACAGGGAATTGAGGAACCACAATTTTATTCACCTCCCGTAAATCAATAACAAAACGGTAAACAGGCGGTTTGGTAGGATCAGTACGTTTAAGAATGGGCAGTACAGGACTATTGCACACGTTTCCCCGAGTTTCTTCAATGACATCTTTCTCGATCAAATCATAGATGATCGCTAACAAAGCTCGTTCACCATCCAGGGAGATACGATATTGGGGAATACGTGGCAATCGCACATTCGATTTCAACTGAACAACATAAGGGGAGATATCAAGTAGGCCCACGTCGTTTGGACCCGTCGCCCACAAAGATGCAGGAAGAGAACTCAATTCCGGTGGAAGCTTATCGAGGGACAAGTACATGGGAGAGACTACCCTCTCTCCTAACGTAAGCTTTATACCCGCAGGAGAACAATACAAAGTCGCATACAAGCGTTTAAGCAAATCCAGACCCAAAAGATTTTCGCCACAACCAGTAGACAAAATCAATGGAGCTTCGAGCTCACGTGGCCCAATTTTAAGGGGCAAAGGGCGCGAAACTGGATTGCTAACGGGGGCGCCAGAGAATCCAACGGATACATTTGTTAAGCCAGACAAAGGTGCGCCAGGGAGTTTCGAATGCATGATAGAACTTTTCGCTGCACCAGTGTCCAACAGAAAAGGCTCAACGACGCCCGATGTAGCAACTGCGACGTAAGGCCCTCTCTGATCAACCGGAACTGATACCACTCCCTCTCCTTGTCTTTGGCTGTCCTAGTAATTACTATCGTCAGTTCCCTGATCGACGTAATAATCGTCTACATTGTACTGCGCAGATCGTCCTTGCGATGATCCACGTTGATCGAAACAATTATTAGAATTTGACGAGTTATCAGAACGGTCGTTCTGAGCACCACGACCTCTACCACGTGATGCGTGCTGTGCACCACCACGACCTCCTCTAGACGAATTACCACCACTACGGTCATTTAAAGCAGGACAATTGAATTTAATGTGTCCCTCCTGTCTACAATAAGCACATTGGTTGTACCCCAACGAAGATCTCTGAAAAGATGAATCATTACGCGGCTGCGATCGATTCGATTGCGACTGCGATCTATTCTGCTGAGGCGCATTCTGATTAGAACGCGGCGGATATGCTTGTTGTAACAACACTTTAGTTTTCAGCTCTTTCGTCTTTTTATCGGCACGGTCATTTTCCTCTTTTTCTCTATTTTCGTAATATTGTGCCGTAGCCAATATCTGAGCTGAGGTAGAAACGGCCCACGCACTTTCTGAATTTTTCAATTTATTGCACAAGTCGGGCAATAAGTTCGATACAAATTTATCCACAAACAGCCTTTGTCCACCCTCAGTACCCATATCCTGCCCACTATGATCGACGAATGTTTCCTCGAACCTCGTAAAGAAGTCTGAAACACTCTCATCTTTCTTCTGCTTACAGGCTGACAACTTGTCCCAATTTACCCTCATAGCTGGCATAAGCGTTTTCATTAATGTAATGATTCGCTGGGGAAGAAGTTCAATCAACTGATCGGGTTTAGTAGCAGCCACTTGTCCAGCGTCTGCCGCTGTAATGGCAGCCCAATCACCACCTAATTCATTCGCGTGATCTTGGTGACGAATCTTGGCCCATACCGGTTGCGGTACGACATTGCCAAACAACATGTCGATATCGGCCAGATTCATTATCGTAGCGTCTACGAGCTGCGATAATTCTTTGTAATACCCCGCAGGATTTTTGCGAGGATCAGGCAAAGTTTGTTTCACCTGAAGCACTTCCGATCGTTTCCAAGGGAGGTGTATCCACACTCTCTGGAAATGTGCTGGTATTGGAGCATTAGCATTAGTATTATCAGCGGGTACCCAAACTGGCGGAACTTCTCGCATAGGATATTGGCCAGACCCATCTCGTTGTTCAATGTCCTCAACGAACAATGCATGAGGAATAGGAGCGGGACGAAGAGATAGCAACCGTTCAATAGCACGTCGGACATTAGTGTCGACTATCAGTCCAGTTGCGAACTGAAGCCGAAGATTAGACAGGGCGGTCAGCACCTCGTCAGGCGCATTGTCCGCTATCTGATCATGTAAGAACTTGCACATTTCATCAAACACATATCTCTGAGTAGGTATGTTGAATTGATCAAACGTTTCGAGGACAACACGAGGTGGATTTCTAACAGGGTTTATCATCCAACCCATCGCCATATTGTATAGCGCAACACGTTCTCTATTACCAGGAAGCTGGCTACGTCTCTGTGGACCATCAGAACCTGCAGACCCAAAAACAGGTCCGAGCGACTGAAAGAAGTTTGTCGCAAGGGGAGAATCACGATTACGAGTAGAGGGAGAAGAGTAAGACACAGGACTAACAAGAGAAGGAGTAGAGACGTTAGCAACAACAGGGGTTAACAACACAGGAGCAGTAGTGTGAGCAGTAGCGGGAACAGGAGTATGTGGAAGCGGAGGAGCAGTAGGAATAGAAAGAGGCACAGGAGCAGGAACAGTCGGAAGAGCGGGTGCAGGTTGAGGAATAGGCGGAGGAATAACAAGTGGGAGAGCAGGTACGGCAGGGACCACAGGG